>NW_024058142.1:206465-246465 GCF_016432855.1 Salvelinus namaycush
TTAGCTTACCATGCCATTTCCACTGGTGTTATACATAAACCCTGTTAGCTTTACCATGCCATTTCTACTGGTGTTATGCCATAAACCCTGTTAGCTTTACCATGCCATTTCCACTGGTGTTATCCATAAACCCGGTTAGCTTTACCATGCCATTTCCACTGGTGTTATGCCATAAACCCTGTTAGCTTTACCATGCCATTTCCACTGGTGTTATACCATAAACCCTGTTAGCTTTACCATGCCATTTCCACTGGTGTTATACCATAAACCCTGTTAGCTTTACCATGCCATTTCTACTGGTGTTATGCCATAACCCTGTTAGCTTTACCATGCCATTTCCACTGGTGTTAGCCATAAACCCTGTTAGCTTTACCATGCCATTTCTACTGGTGTTATACCATAAACCCTGTTAGCTTTACCATGCCATTTCCACTGGTGTTATGCCATAAACCCTGTTAGCTTTACCATGCCATTTCTACTGGGTTTATACCATAAACCCTGTTAGCTTTACCATGCCATTTCCACTGGTGTTATACCATAAACCCTGTTGACTTTACCATGCCATTTCCACTGGTGTTATACCATAAACCCTGTTAGCTTTACCATGCCATTTCCACTGGTGTTATACCATAAACCCTGTTAGCTTTACCATGCCATTTCCACTGGTGTTATACCATAAACCTGTTAGCTTTACCATGCCATTTCCACTGGTTTTTATGCCTATAACCCTGTTAGCTTTACCATGCCATTTCCACTGGTGTTATACCATAAACCCTGTTAGCTTTACATTGCCATTTACCCTGGTGTTATGCCATAAACCCTGTTAGCTTTACCATGCCATTTCCACTGGTGTTATGCCATAAACCCTGTTAGCTTTACCATGCCATTTCCACTGGTGTTATGCCATAAACCCTGTTAGCTTTACCATGCCATTTCCACTGGTGTTATGCCATAACCCTGTTAGCTTTACCATGCCATTTCTACTGGTGTTATACCATAAACCCTGTTAGCTTTACCATGCCATTTCCACTGGTGTTATGCCATAAACCCCTGTTAGCTTTACCATGCCATTTCCACTGGGATTTTGCCAATTTGGCAAGGGCAATTTGGACAGGAAATTCTACTCTTTGTCTCCCCCCCGATACTTTAATTCCCCCTTTCTAAGAACTGTATTTCCTCCTCTTCTCCGTTGTGACGTGTCTGGTCTGAAAGAGCACTTTGGAAATGGCATGCTCCATTACAATTGGCCAAATTACTGTAATCTTTTCAAATATCACAATTCACCTCCGTTGCTTAACCTACTCTTAAAATACTGAAGTGCTGCCGTGTGTAAACACACAGACAGCTACAGTGGGCAAGCAGATAGTCAGGCAGAGAGAGAGAAAATGTGTGAGAGCGAGAGAGAGAGAGAGAGAGAGAAAGGGGAGAAAGGGAGCGAGAGAGGGAGAGAGGAGAGAGAGAGAGAGGAGAGAGAAAAGGAGAGAGAGAAAAAGGAGAGAAAAAGAAGGAGAGAGAGACAGATACAGAGAAGAAAGAGTCTTAGCTGTATACTACCTCCTCATGGACAGAAAAAGCTGAGTAAATACACAGAGAAAGAGAGATGGAAGAATCAACGTAATGGGATTAAATGCGTTGAGGGATATATCAACTATGGACACACTCAAAGAGTGTGGGGCTCCCGAGTGGTGCAGCGGTCTAAGGCACTGCCTCTCAGTGCTTGAGGCGTCACTACAGACACCCTGGTTCGATTCCAGCTGTATCACAACCGGCCGTAATTGGGAGTCCCATAGGGCGGCGCACAATTAGCTCAGTGTCGTCCGGGTTTGGCCGGTATAGGCCTTCATTGTAAATAAGAATTTGTTCTTAACTGACTTGCCTAGTTCAATAAAGGTTAAATATAAAAATTTAAAAAATAATAGAATCATGTCTCCTCTGCCTTGGCCCTCTCTCCTCTGACAACACACACAAACACACTTTTCCCTCCCTCCCTTGCGTGTTTCTGCCATGTTCTCAGTGCATCAGAAGAAGGGAAGCCAGAAGGAGGGAAGAGAGAGAGGGAGAAGGAGGAGAAGGAGGAGAAATAAGAGTGATTTTCTGCACGCCCCGAGCTGCCACTTTCTCCCTCACAGCGGTAGATTTCTCCCAATGATATTGCAGAGCTCCGGCATGGCGGAGCCAGCCTCTAAAATGGCCCGCCAACATGCTAGGCACTTATCATACATGCTAATGGGTTAGCGCCGTGGCGGGATAACGCAGGGGGCTGGAGGGAAAGAGGGCGGCGTGGGAATGAGCCAGTGTACGTCTGTACTGGCAGGGGTCTACATAGGGGCAGCATGGGGGCATAGGTGATTATGGAGAGGGGTAGGCAGTATTGCCTGGGCACATGCAGCAGGTTTAAGGATGTTATCTATTGATGCAGACAACACAGAGACACCAGTAGAGAGGTCCTTTTATACTCAAGGCTGAGTTTGGCCAATCAGTGAAACCAAAGCAGTTAAATGTTGACATCTATGAGGGCGGTGTAAGAATGGGCATCACTGTACAGACAGTTAACATACAGCCCTCCTCTCTAATCGCACATTCAGTTCTGATCCATTAGGAGAAAGGATACAGTATAATTACCTAATTTAAAATAAAATTGTATTTGTCACATGCGCCGAATACAACAATGCAGTTTTAAGAAAAATAAGTGTTAAGTAAAAAAAAAATAGGCCAGGATCAATCCAGTCCTCTACGGTGTGTCACACAGCCAACTGCTGCACGGCCCAATATGCCCTGACCAGGCCTTTAAACACTATCCTGAGTGGCAGAGCGGCTTTATTGAGCGCCCAACACTCCAGTCAAACACCTATATTCTACCGCCACAGCACAGTAAAGCAGCAACGGTCAGTGAGTACTACCGGACAAAGCATCTATTAAAAACTGCCAAGTTTGGAAAATAGAGAAGGGGGAGGCAAGACAAAGGGTGGGAATGAGGCCTGGTATTGTATGGAGCGATTTGGGGAGAGTGTGAGAGAGGTGTGAGAGGGGTGTGAGAGAGGTGTGAGAGAGGTGTGAGAGAGGTGTGAGAGGGGTGTGAGAGAGGTGTGAGAGAGGTGTGAGAGGGGTGTGAGAGAGGTGTGAGAGGGGTGTGAGAGAGGTGTGGAGAGGGTGGTGAGGGGTGTGAGAGGGGTGTGAGAGAGGTGTGAGAGGGGTGTGAGAGGGGTGTGAGAGGGGTGTGAGGCTGTCTAGGCTGACACACATTCAGGCATTCAGGTAAACCTGGTCCCCAGTTTTTGGGCCAGAACTCCAGTCTGTCTGTACTGAAGAGAAATTTAAAAAAAGCCTCTCAGAGTTCTCCTCCACTTCCCTATTTGTCCTTCATTTCTGCTCCTCTCTTCCTTTCTCAGCCTCTCCACATGTCAGAGATCTCGGAGAGATAAAGTGAAGCGGGTTGTGGAGAAAGTCTCTCTCTCAGAGTCACTGCGAGAGGAGAAGAGAGACTACTGAATGTTTCATGGCTTTCTATGTCTACCCAGAGTGGGTATCAAACAGGTTCGGCCCAGGGCGCCTGGCACTCTGACAGTAGGGCCTCACCCATATAGTGGCACTGAGCCACTGATGCCTGGTGACATCATCTCTTTATGCAGGAGAGGAGAGGAGACGCTCCCTGGGTCAGCCCTGCTAGTTCGACACAGGAAGTAGAGACAGAGACTGAGATGGCCCTCTGCCCTCTTAAAAGCTGAGGAGGCACAGATGGTGTGTTTGTGAAATGCCGGCTATAAAGCATCTCTCACACGAGTGCTACGGCCTGGTGGACACTTCCAAGAGTGCATTACTACTGCCATTTACAACGTACACACACACACACACAGAGACAAATGCGCAGGCTGCTAGCATACGATGCCTTCGAGGTGGCTTTGATCCTTTTGGCAAAGAGAAACTCTGAAAACAGCATCGGAAATTAGGAGAGGGAAGAAAGAGAAGATGTGGGACTCCATCCAACACCCCTTTTTCACACACAAAACATTCTTCCCCTTCATCCCTCTTTTCATACCTTCTCTCTGTCGTTTATTTCCCAGCTGCTCCTCCAATCAGCAACCAGGAAGCCCGACAAACAGACGTATCAATTTATGGAGAAAGGAGCTGGTAATACTGTTGGAGGCCGGGGTTGGAAATGTCCCTTTTTCTCATCCCTCTCTCTTATTTAACCTCCCCTACGGATACTAACGATGCATGCAATTCCCCCGTAGGACAATTTAATGCAGCCAGTCGATCAGCAACGTGGGGCTCGGCTGAGAAGAGATCGCCAAAATAAAGAAATCACAGCTTGGAGCTCGGCGCTCCCTGAACAATGAGAGCATTTGATGCAGTATCATGTGAAAGTCAATATCTGTGCTGGATCTGTGGTTGGGCGGATGCTGTGTCTGTCTGTTTGTCTGTCTGTGGGTATCATCTGTCTGTGTGTCTGTGGGGCTAAGACTGGGTGTCAGTGAACAACTACATATGTAGGATCTTCATTTCATCACCTTGTTGTTCGAGGTTTAAAAATGCTTCTAAGATTTTAATATTCACTTTAAAATGTCAGACTTGATTTGCACTAATCAAATCAGAGACTAGTGGACTAATGGCTACAAAGGTGGAGAAAGTGACGAGTGGACTACTGGCTACAGTGGTGGAGGAAGAGACTAGTGGACTAATGGCTACAGTGGTGGGTGGTGGAGGAAGAGACTAGTGGACAACTGGCTACAGTGGTGGAGGAAGAGACTAGTGGACTAATGGCTACAGTGGTGGGGGAAGAGACTAGTGGACTAATGGCTACAGTGGTGGGTGGTGGGGGAAGAGACTAGTGGACTAATGGCTAGAGTGGTGGAGGAAGAGACTAGTGGACTACTGGCTACATTGGTGGGTGGTGGTCGAAGAGACTAGTGGACTACTGGCTACAGTGGTGGGTGAAGAGACTAGTGGACTACTGGCTACAATGGCGGGTGGTGGGGGAAGAGACTAGTGGACTAATGGCTACAGTGGTGGAGGAAGAGACTAGTGGACTAATGGCTACAGTGGTGGAGGAAGAGACGAGTGGACTAATGGCTACATTGGTGGGTGGTGGAGGAAGAGACTAGTGGACTACTGGCTACATTGGTGGGTGGTGGGGGGAGAGACTAGTGGACTACTAGCTACATTGGTGGAGGAAGAGACTAGTGGACTAATGGCTACATTGGTGGAGGAAGAGACTTGTGGACTAATGGCTACAGTGGTGGGTGGTGGAGGAAGAGACTAGTGGACTACTAGCTACAGTGGTGGAGGAAGAGACGAGTGGACTAATGGCTACAGTGGTGGAGGAAGAGACTTGTGGACTAATGGCTACAGTGGTGGGTGGTGGAGGAAGAGACTAGTGGACTACTAGCTACAGTGTTGGAGGAAGAGACGAGTGGACTAATGGCTACAGTGGTGGAGGAAGAGACTTGTGGACTAATGGCTACAGTGGTGGGTGGTGGAGGAAGAGACTAGTGGACTAATGGCTACAGTGGTGGAGGAAGAGACTTGTGGACTACTGGCTACATTGGTGGAGGAAGAGACTAGTGGACTACTGGCTACATTGGTGGGTGGTGGAGGAAGATACTAGTGGACTACTGGCTACAGTGGTGAGTGAAGAGACAAGTGGACTACTAGCTACATTGGTGGGTGGTGGAGGAAAAGACTAGTGGACTACTGGCTACAGTGGTGGAGGAAGAGACTAGTGGACTACTGGCTACATTGGTGGGTGGTGGAGGAAGAGACTAGTGGACTACTGGCTACATTGGTGGGTGGTGGGGGAAGAGACTAGTGGACTACTGGCTACATTGGTGGGTGGTGGAGGAAGAGACTAGTGGATTAATGGCTATATTGGTGGGTGGTGGAGAAGAGCTAGTGGACTACTGGCTACAGTGGTGGGGGAAGAGACTAGTGGACTAATGTCTACAGTGGTGGAGGAAGAGACTAGTGGACTACTGGCTACATTGGTGGGTGGTGGAGGAAGAGACTAATGGACTACTGGCTACAGTGGTGAGTGAAGAGACTAGTGGACTACTGGCTACAGTGGTGGCCTAAGAGACTAGTGGTCTACTGGCTACATTGGTGGGTGGTGGAGGAAGAGACTAGTGGACTACTGGCTACATTGGTCGGTGGTGGGGGAAGAGACTAGTGGATTACTGGCTACATTGGTAGGTGGTGGAGGAAGAGACTAGTGGATACTGGCTACATTGGTGGGTGGTGGAGGAATAGACTAGTGGATACTGGCTACATTGGTAGGTGGTGGAGGAATAGACTAGTGGATTAATGGCTACAGTGGTGGAGGAAGAGACTAGTGGACTACTGGCTACATTGGTCGGTGGTGGGGGAAGAAACTAGTGGATTACTGGCTACATTGGTCGGTGGTGGGGGAAGAGACTAGTGGATTACTGGCTACATTGGTCGGTGGTGGAGGAATAGACTAGTGGATACTGGCTACATTGGTAGGTGGTGGAGGAATAGACTAGTGGATACTGGCTATCTGGCTATCTGTCTGTGTGTCTGTGGGGCTAAGACTGGGTGTCAGTGAACAACTACATATGTAGGATCTTCATTTCATCACCTTGTTGTTCGAGGTTTAAAAATGCTTCTAAAATTTTAATATCCACTTTAAAATGTCAGACTTGATTTGCACTAATCAAATCAGAGCCTAGTGGACTAATGGCTACAAAGGTGGAGAAAGAGACGAGTGGACTACTGGCTACAGTGGTGGAGGAAGAGAATAGTGGATTAATGGCTACAGTGGTGGGTGAAGAGACTAGAGGACTACTGGCTACAGTGGTGGAGGAAGAGAGTAGAGGACTACTGGCTACAGTGGTGGGTGGTGGGGGAAGAGACTAGTGGACTACTGGCTACAGTGGTGAGTGAAGAGACTAGTGGACTACTGGCTACATTGGTGGAGGAAGAGACTAGTGGACTACTGGCTACATTGGTGGGTGGTGGGGGAAGAGACTAGTGGACTACTGGCTACATTGGTGGGTGGTGGAGGAAGAGACAAGTGGACTAATGGCTACAGTGGTGGATGAAGAGACTAGTGGATTAATGGCTACAGTGGTGGAGGAAGAGACGAGTGGACTAATGGCTACATTGGTGGGTGGTGGAGGAAGAGACTAGTGGACTACTAGCTACATTGGTGGGTGGTGGGGGAAGAGACTAGTGGACTACTGGCTACAGTGGTGGAGGAAGAGACTACTGGACTACTGGCTACATTGTTGAGTGGTGGAGGAAGAGACTAGTGGACTACTGGCTACATTGGTGTGTGATGGGGGAAGAGACTAGTGGACTACTGGCTACATTGGTGGGTGGTTGAGGAAGAGACTAGTGGATTAATGGCTATATTGGTGGGTGGTGGAGGAAGAGACTAGTGGACTACTGGCTACAGTGGTGGGGGAAGAGACTAGTGGACTAATGTCTACAGTGGTGGAGGAAGAGACTAGTAAACTACTGGCTACATTGGTGGGTGGTGGGGGAAGAGACTAGTGGACAACTGGCTAAAGTGGTGGAGGAAGAGACTAGTGGACTACTGGCTACAGTGGTGGAGGAAGAGAATAGTGGACTAATGGCTACAGTGGTGGGTGGTGGAGGAAGAGACTAGTGGACAACTGGCTAAAGTTGTGGAGGAAGAGACTAGTGGACTAATGGCTACAGTGGTGGGTGAAGAGACTAGTGGACTAATGGCTACAGTGGTGGAGGAAGAGACTAGTGGACTAATGGCTACAGTGGTGGGTGGTGGGGGGAGAGACTAGTGGACTAATGGCTACAGTGGTGGAGGAAGAGACTAGTGGACTACTGGCTACAGTGGTGAGTGAAGAGACAAGTGGACTACTAGCTACATTGGTGGGTGGTGGAGGAAGAGACTAGTGGACTACTGGCTACAGTGGTGGAGGAAGAGACTAGTGGACTACTGGCTACATTGGTGGGTGGTGGAGGAAGAGACTAGTGGACTACTGGCTACATTGGTGGGTGGTGGGGGAAGAGACTAGTGGATACTGGCTAAAGTGGTGGAGGAAGAGACTAGTGGACTACTGGCTACAGTGGTGGAGGAAGAGAATAGTGGACTAATGGCTACAGTGGTGGGTGGTGGAGGAAGAGACTAGTGGACAACTGGCTAAAGTGGTGGAGGAAGAGACTAGTGGACTACTGGCTACAGTGGTGGAGGAAGAGAATAGTGGACTAATGGCTACAGTGGTGGGTGGTGGAGGAAGAGACTAGTGGACAACTGGCTAAAGTTGTGGAGGAAGAGACTAGTGGACTAATGGCTACAGTGGTGGGTGAAGAGACTAGTGGACTAATGGCTACAGTGGTGGAGGAAGAGACTAGTGGACTAATGGTACAGTGGTGGGTGGTGGGGGGAGAACTAGTGACTAATGCTACATGGTGGAGGAAAGACTAGTGGACTAATGGCTACAGTGGTGGGTGAAGAGACTAGTGACTACTGGCTACAGTGGTGGAGGAAGAGACTAGTGGACTAATGGCTACAGTGGTGGGTGGTGGAGGAAGAGACTAGTGGACTACTGGCTACATTGGTGGGTGGTGGAGGAAGAGACGAGTGGACTACTGGCTACAATGGTGGGTGGTGGGGGAAGAGACTAGTGGACTAATGGCTACAGTGGTGGGTGGTGGAGGAAGAGACAAGTGGACTAATGGCTACAGTGGTAGAGGAAGAGACTAGTGGACTAATGGCTACAGTGGTGGGTGGTGGAGGAAGAGACTAGTGGACTACTAGCTACAGTGGTGGAGGAAGAGACTAGTGGACTAATGGCTACAGTGGTGGAGGAAGAGACGAGTGGACTAATGGCTACATTGGTGGGTGGTGGAGGAAAAGACTAGTGGACTACTGGCTACATTGCTGGGTGGTGGGGGGAGAGACTAGTGGACTACTATCTACATTGGTGGAGGAAGAGACTAGTGGACTACTGGCTACAGTGGTGGAGGAAGAGAATAGTGGACTACTAGCTACATTGGTGGGTGGTGGAGGAAGAGACTAGTGGACTACTTGCAACATTGGTGGGTGGTGGGGGAAGAGACTAGTGGACTAATGGCTACAGTGGTGGGTGGTGGAGGAAGAGACTAGTGGACTAATGGCTACAGTGGTGGAGGAAGAGACTTGTGGACTAATGGCTACAGTGGTGGGTGGTGGAGGAAGAGACTAGTGGACTACTAGCTACAGTGGTGGAGGAAGAGACGAGTGGACTAATGGCTACAGTGGTGGAGGAAGAGACGAGTGGACTAATGGCTACATTGGTGGGTGGTGGAGGAAGAGACTAGTGGACTACTAGCTACATTGGTGGGTGGTGGGGGAAGAGACTAGTGGACTACTGGCTACAGTGGTGGAGGAAGAGACTACTGGACTACTGGCTACATTGTTGGGTGGTGGAGGAAGAGACTAGTGGACTACTGGCTACATTGGTGTGTGATGGGGGAAGAGACTAGTGGACTACTGGCTACATTGGTGGGTGGTTGAGGAAGAGACTAGTGGATTAATGGCTACAGTGGTGGAGGAAGAGACGAGTGGACTACGGCTACATTGTTGAGTGGTGAGGAGAGAACTAGTGGACTACTGCTACATTTGGTGTTGGATGGGGAAGAGACTGGTGGACTACTGGCTACATTGGTGGGTGGTTGAGGAAGAGACTAGTGGATTAATGGCTATATTGGTGGGTGGTGGAGGAAGAGACTAGTGGACTACTGGCTACAGTGGTGGGGGAAGAGACTAGTGGACTAATGTCTACAGTGGTGGAGGAAGAGACTAGTAAACTACTGGCTACATTGGTGGGTGGTGGGGGAAGAGACTAGTGGACTAATGGCTACAGTGGTGGGTGGTTGAGGAAGAGACTAGTGGATTAATGGCTATATTGGTGGGTGGTGGAGGAAGAGACTAGTGGACTACTGGCTACAGTGGTGGGGGAAGAGACTAGTGGACTAATGTCTACAGTGGTGGAGGAAGAGACTAGTAAACTACTGGCTACATTGGTGGGTGGTGGGGGAAGAGACTAGTGGACTAATGGCTACAGTGGTGGGTGGTGGAGGAAGAGATTAGTGGACTAATGGCTACAGTGGTGGAGGAAGAGACGAGTGGACTAATTGCTACAGTGGTGGGTGGTGGAGGAAGAGACTAGTGGATTAATGGCTACAGTGGTGGGTGGTGGAGGAAGAGATTAGTGGACTAATGGCTACAGTGGTGGAGGAAGAGACGAGTGGACTAATTGCTACAGTGGTGGGTGGTGGAGGAAGAGACTAGTGGACTACTGGCTACAGTGGTGGGGGAAGAGACTAGTGGACTAATGTCTACAGTGGTGGAGGAAGAGACTAGTAAACTACTGGCTACATTGGTGGGTGGTGGGGGAAGAGGATAGTGGACTAATGGCTACAGTGGTGGGTGGTGGAGGAAGAGATTAGTGGACTAATGGCTACAGTGGTGGAGGAAGAGACGAGTGGACTAATGGCTACAGTGGTGGGTGGTGGAGGAAGAGAGTAGAGGACTACTGGCTACAGTGGTGGGGGAAGAGACTAGTGGACTACTGGCTACAGTGGTGAGTGAAGAGACTAGTGGACTACTGGCTACATTGGTGGAGGAAGAGACTAGTGGACTACTGGCTACATTGGTGGGTGGTGGAGGAAGAGACTAGTGGACTACTGGCTACAATGGTGAGTGAAAAGACTAGTGGACTACTGGATACATTGGTGGGTGGTGGAGGAAGAGACTAGTGGACTACTGGCTACATTGGTGGGTGGTGGGGGAAGAGACTAGTGGACTACTGGCTACATTGGTGGGTGGTGGAGGAAGAGACTAGTGGATTAATGGCTATATTGGTGGGTGGTGGGGGAAGAGACTAGTGGACTACTGGCTACAGTGGTGGGGGAAGAGACTAGTGGAATAATGTCTACAGTGGTGGAGGAAGAGACTAGTGGACTACTGGCTACATTGGTGGGTGGTGGAGGAAGAGACTAGTGGACTACTGGCTACATTGGTGGGTGGTGGAGGAAGAGACTAGTGGACTACTGGCTACATTGGTCGGTGGTGGGGGAAGAGACTAGTGGACTACTGGCCACATTGGTAGGTGGTGGAGGAATAGACTAGTGGATACTGGCTACATTGGTGGGTGAAGAGACTAGTGGATTAATGGCTACAGTGGTGGAGGAAGAGACTAGTGGACTACTGGCTACAGTGGTAGGTGGTGGGGGAAGAGACTAGTGGACTACTGGCTACAGTGTTGGGTGGTGGGGGAAGAGACTAGTGGACTACTGGCTACAGTGTTGGGTGGTGGGGGGAGAGACTAGTGGACTACTGGCTACATTGGTGAGTGGTGGGGGAAGAAACTAGTGGAATAATGGCTACAGTGGTGGAGGAAGAAACAAGTGGACTAATGGCTACAATGGTGGGTGAAGAGACTAGTGGATTAATGGCTACATTGGTGGGTGGTGGAGGAAGAGACAAGTGGACTACTGGCTACAGTGGTAGGTGGTGGGGGAAGAGACTAGTGGACTACTGGCTACAGTGGTGGGTGGTGGGGGGAGAGACTAGTGGACTACTGGCTACATTGGTGGGTGGTGGAGGAAGAGACTAGTGGATTACTGGCTACATTGGTAGGTGGTGGGGGAAGAGACTAGTGGATTACTGGCTACATTGGTAGGTGGTGGAGGAATAGACTAGTGGATACTGGCTACATTGGTGGGTGGTGGGGGAAGAGACTAGTGGATTAATGGCTACAGTGGTGGAGGAAGAGACAAGTGGAATAATGGCTACAGTGGTGGGTGAAGAGACTAGTGGATTAATGGCTACATTGGTGGGTGGTGGAGGAAGAGACTAGTGGACTACTGGCTACAGTGGTGGGTGGTGGAGGAAGATACTAGTGGACTACTGGCTACATTGGTGGGTGGTGGAGGAAGAGACTGGTGGACTAATGGCTACAGTGGTGGGTGGTGGAGGAAGAGACTAGTGGACTAATGGCTACAGTGGTGGAGGAAGAGACTAGTGGACTAATGACTACAGTGGTGGATGAACAGACGAGTGGACTAATGGCTACAGTGGTGGGTGGTGGAGGAAGAGACTAGTGGACTACTGGCTACATTGGTGGGTGGTGGAGGTAGAGACAAGTGGACTACTGGCTACAGTGGTGAATGAAGAGACTAGTGGACTACTAGCTACATTGGTGGGTGGTGGAGGAAGAGACTAGTGGACTACTGGCTACATTGGTGGGTGGTGGAGGAAGAGACAAGTGGACTAATGGCTACAGTGGTGGATGAAGAGACTAGTGGATTAATGGCTACAGTGGTGGGAGGAAGAGACGAGTGGACTAATGCTACTTGTGGGTGGTGAGGAAGAGACTAGTGGACTACTAGCTACATTGGTGGGTGGTGGGGAGAGACTAGTGACTACTGGCTACAGTGGTGGGGAAGAGACTACTGGACTACTGGCTACAATTGTGAGTGGTGGAGGAAAGAGACTAGTGGACTACTGGCTACATTGGGTGTGGATGGGGAAAGAACTAGTGGACTACTGGCTACATGGTGGGTGGTTGAGGAGGAGACTGTGGATTAATGGCTAATTGGTGGGTGGTGGAGGAGAGACTAGTGGACTACTGGCTACAGTGGTGGGGGAAGAGACTAGTGGACTAATGTCTACAGTGGTGGAGGAAGAGACTAGTAAACTACTGGCTACATTGGTGGGTGGTGGGGGGAGAGACTTGTGGACTACTGGCTACATTGGTGGGTGGTGGAGGAAGAGACTAGTGGATTACTGGCTACATTGGTAGGTGGGTGGGGAAGAGCTATTGGATTACTGGCTACATTGGTGGGTGTGGAGGAAGAGACTAGTGGATTACTGGCTACATTGGTAGGTGGTGGGGGAAGAGACTAGTGGATTACTGGCTACATTGGTAGGTGGTGGAGGAATAGACTAGTGGATACTGGCTACAATGGTGAGTGGTGGGGGGAGAGACTAGTGGACTACTGGCTACATTGGTGGGTGGTGGGGGGAGAGACTAGTGGACTACTAGCTACATTGGTGGAGGAAGAGACTAGTGGACTACTGGCTACAGTGGTGGGTGGTGGAGGAAGACACTAGTGGACTACTGGCTACATTGGTGGGTGGTGGAGGAAGAGACTGGTGGACTAATGGCTACAGTGGTGGGTGGTGGAGGAAGAGACTAGTGGACTAATGGCTAAAGTGGTGGAGGAAGAGACTAGTGGACTAATGACTACAGTGGTGGATGAACAGACGAGTGGACTAATGGCTACAGTGGTGGGTGGTGGAGGAAGAGACTAGAGGACTACTAGCTACAGTGGTGGGTGATGGGGGAAGAGACGAGTGGACTAATGGCTACAGTGGTGGAGGAAGAGACGAGTGGACTAATGGCTACATTGGTGGGTGGTGGAGGAAGAGACTAGTGGACTACTGGCTACAGTGGTGAGTGAAGAGACAAGTGGACTACTAGCTACATTGGTGGGTGGTGGAGGAAGAGACTAGTGGACTACTGGCTACAGTGGTGGAGGAAGAGACTAGTGGACTACTGGCTACAGTGGTGGAGGAAGAGACTAGTGGACTACTGGCTACATTGGTGGGTGGTGGGGGAAGAGACTAGTGGATACTGGCTAAGTGGTGGAGGAAGAGACTAGTGGACTACTGGTACAGTGGTGGAGGAAGAGAATAGTGGACTAATGGCTACAGTGGTGGGTGGTGGAAGGAGAGACTAGTGGACAACTGGCTAAATTGGTGGAGGAGAGACTAGTGGACTACTGGCTACAGTGGTGGAGGAAGAGAATAGTGGACTAATGGCTACAGTGGTGGTGGTGAGGAAGAGACAAGTGGACAACTGGCTAAAGTTGTGGAGGAAGAGACTAGTGGACTAATGGCTACAGTGGTGGGTGAAGAGACTAGTGGACTAATGGCTACAGTGGTGGAGGAAGAGACTAGTGGACTAATGGCTACAGTGGTGGGTGGTGGGGGGAGAGACTAGTGGACTAATGGCTACAGTGGTGGGTGAAGAGACTAGTGGACTACTGGCTACAGTGGTGGAGGAAGAGACTAGTGGACTAATGGCTACAGTGGTGGGTGGTGGAGGAAGAGACTAGTGGACTACTGGCTACATTGGTGGGTGGTGGAGGAAGAGACGAGTGGACTACTGGCTACAATGGTGGTGTGGGGGAAGAGACTAGTGACTAATGGCTACAGTGGTGGGTGGTGGAGGAAGACAATGGACTAATGGCTACAGTGGTAGAGGAGAGACTAGTGGACTAATGGCTACAGTGGTGGGTGGTGGAGGAAGAGACTAGTGGACTACTAGCTACAGTGGTGGAGGAAGAGACTAGTGGACTAATGGCTACAGTGGTGGAGGAAGAGACGAGTGGACTAATGGCTACATTGGTGGGTGGTGGAGGAAAAGACTAGTGGACTACTGGCTACATTGCTGGGTGGTGGGGGGAGAGACTAGTGGACTACTATCTCATTGTGGAGGAAGAGACTAGTGGACTACTGGCTACAGTGGGTGAGGAGAGAATAGTGGACTACTAGCTACATTGGTGGGTGGTGGAGGAAGAGACTAGTGGACTACTTGCAACATTGGTGGGTGGTTGGGGGAAGAGACCTAGTCTTTTTCCTCCCACCACCCACCACTGTAGCCATTAGTCCACAAGTCTCTTCCTCCACCACTGTAGCCATTAGTCCACTAGTCTCTTCCTCCACCACCCACCACTGTAGCCATTAGTCCACTAGTCTCTTCCCCCACCACCCACCAATGTTGCAAGTAGTCCACTAGTCTCTTCCTCCACCACCCACCAATGTAGCTAGTAGTCCACTATTCTCTTCCTCACCACTGTAGCCAGTAGTCCACTAGTCTCTTCCTCACACATGTAGATAGTAGTCACTAGTCTCCCCCCACCACCCGCAATGTAGCCAGTAGTCCACTATTCTTTCCTCCACCACCCACCATGTAGCCATTAGTCCACTCGTCTCTTCCTCCACCACTGTAGCCATTAGTCCACTAGTCCTCTTCCTCCACCACTGTAGCTCAGTAGTCCACTAGTCTCTTCCTCCACCCCCACCACTGTAGCCATTAGTCCACTAGTCTCTTCCTCTACCACTGTAGCCATTAGTCCACTTGTCTCTTCCTCCACCCCACCACTGTAGCCATTAGTCCACTAGTCTCTTCCCCCACCACCCACCATTGTAGCCAGTAGTCCACTCGTCTCTTCCTCCACCACCCACCAATGTAGCCAGTAGTCCACTAGTCTCTTCCTCCACCACCCACCACTGTAGCCATTAGTCCACTAGTCTCTTCCTCCACCACTGTAGCCAGTAGTCCACTAGTCTCTTCACCCACCACTGTAGCCATTAGTCCACTAGTCTCTCCCCCCACCACCCACCACTGTGTCCATTAGTCCACTATTCCTCTTCCTCACCACTGTAGCCATTATTCTCAACTAGTCCTCTTCACCCCACCACTGTAGCCATTAGTCTCACTAGTCTCTTCCTCCACAACTTTAGGCCAGTTGTCCACTAGTCTCTTCCTCACCACCACCACTGTAGCCATTAGTCCACTATTCTCTTCCTCCCCACTGTAGCCAGTAGTCACTAGTCTCTCCTCCACCACTTGTAGCCATTGTCCACTAGTCTCTTCCTCCACCACCCACCCGTAGCCATTAGTCCACTATTCTCTTCTCCCCCTGTAGCCATAGTCCACTAGTCATCTTCCTCCACCACTGTAGCCAGTATCCACTAGTCTCTTCCCCACCACTACACCATGTAGCCAGTAGTCCACTAGTCTCTCCTCCACCACCCACCAATGTAGCCAGTAGTCCACTAGTCTCTTCCTCCACCACATGTAGCCAGTAGTCCCTAGTCTCTTCTCCACCACCACCAATGTAGCTATTATCTACTTGTCTCTTCACTCACCCTGTAGCCAGTAGTCCACTATCTCTTCCTCCACCACCCACAATGTAGCCTTATTCACTGTCTCTTCCTCCACCACTGTAGCCATTAGTCCACTCGTCTCTTCCCCCATCACCCACCACTGTAGCTAGTAGTCCTCTAGTCTCTTCCTCCACCCCACCACTGTAGCCATTAGTCCACTCGTCTGTTCATCCACCACTGTAGTCATTATCACTAGTCTCTTCCTCCCCACTTTAGCCATTAGTCCCCCACTAGTCTCTTCCTCCACCACCCCCCTGTAGCCATTTAGTCCACCAGTCTCTTCCTCCACCACCCACAATGTAGCCAGTAGTCCCTAGTGCTTCCTCCACCACCCCCACTGTAGCCAGTAGTCCACTAGTCTCTTCCTCCACCAATGTAGCAGTAGTCCATAGTCTCTCCCCCACCACCACCAATGTAGCCAGTTAGTCCCACTAGTCTCTCCCCCACCACTCACCATTTGTAGCCAGTATTCCACTAGTCTATCCTCCACACCTACCATGTAGCCAGTAATCCACTAGTCTCTTCCCCACCACCGACAAATGTAGCCAGTAATCCACTAGTCTCTTCCTCCACCACCCACCAATGTAGCCAGAATCACTAGTCTCTTCCCCCCCACCACTACCAATGTAGCCAGTAATCCACTAGTCTCTTCCTCCACCACCCACCAATGTAGCCAGTAGTCCACAAGTCTCTCCCCCCACCACCCACCAATGTAGCCAGTAGTTTACTAGTCTCTTCCTCCACCACTGTAGCATTGTCCACTATCCTCTTCCCCACCACTGTACCAGTAGTCCACTAGTCTCTTCCTCAACCACCCACCATATAGGCCATTAATCCACTAGTCTCTTCCTCACCACCACCATGTAGCCAGTAGTCCCACTAGTCTCTTCCCCTCACACACCATGTAGCAAGTAGTCCACTAGTCTCTTCCTCCACACTCACCATGTGCCAGTAGTCCATAGTCTCTTCCTCCACCACTGTAGCCAGTATCCCTAGTCTCTTCCCCCACCACCCCCATGTAGCTAGTAGTCCACTAGTCTCTTCTCCACCACCCACCAATGTAGCCATTAGTCCACTCGTCTCTTCCTCCACCCTGTAGCCATTCACCACTAGTCTCTTCATCCACCACTGTATCCTTAGTCCACTGGTCTCTCCCCACCACCCCCAATGTAGCCAGTAGTCCACTAGTCTCTTCCTCCACCACCCACCATGTAGCAGTAAGTCCACTAGTCTCTTCATTCACCACTGTAGCCAGTAGACCACTTGTCTCTCTCCACCACCACCAATGTAGCCATAGTCCACTAGTCTCTTCTCACACCCACCACACTGTAGCCACTTACGTCCCTCGTTACTGTTCATGCCACCACTGTAGTCATTAGTCCACTAGTCTCTTCCGCCACCACTGTAGCCTTAGTCCCCTAGTCTCCTTCCTCCACCACCACCCACTGTAGCCATTAGTCCACAGTCCTCTTCCTCCACACCCACCAATGTAGCCATAGTCCACTAGTATTTCTCCACCACCCACCACTGTAGCCATTAGTCCACTAGTCTCTTCCTCCACCACCCACATGTAGCCATTATATCACTAGTCTCTTCACCCACCACTGATCCATTTTCACTGTCTCTTCCTCCACCACTGTAGCCATTATCCACTAGTCCTCTTCCCCCACCCACCCACCAATGTAGCCAGTATCCACTAGTCTATTCCTCCACCACCTACCAATGTAGCCAGTAATCCACTAGTCTCTTCCCCCACCACCTACCAATGTAGCCAGTAATCCACTAGTCTCTTCCTCCACCACCACCATGTAGCCAGTAGTCCACTATTCTCTCCCCCACCACCCACCACTGTAGCCAGTAGTCCACTAGTCTCTTCCCCCACCACCTACCACTGTAGCCAGTAGTCCACTTGTCTCTTCCTCCACCACCCACCAATGTAACCATTAGTCCACTAGTCTCGTCCCCCACCACTGTACCATTAGTCACTTGTTTCTTCCTCCACCACTGTAGCCATTATTCCACTAGTTTCTTCCCCACCACTCACCAATGTAGCCATTAGTCCACTATCTCTTCCCCCACCACCCACACTGTAGCCATGTAGTCCACTATCTCTTCCCCCACCACCCAACACTGTGCCAGTAGTCACTAGTCTCTTCCCCCACCACCTACCACTGTAGCCAGTAGTCCACTATCTCTCTTCCTCCACCACTGTAGCCTTAATCCACTAGTCTCTTCCACCCACCAATGTACCAGTATCCACTAGTCCTATTCCTCCACCCCTACCATGTGGCCATTAGTCCACAGTCCTCTTCCCCCACCACCGACCATTAGCCAGTAGTCCACTAGTCTCTTCTCCACCACCCCCCAATGTAGCCAGTAGTCCCTAGTCTCTTCCTCACCACCCCCAATGTACCAGTAGTCCACTAGTCTCTTCCTCCCACCACTGTAGACATTATCCACTAGTCTCTTCCCCCACCCTGTACCAGTAGTCCACTAGTTCTCTTCCCCACCACCCACCATTAGCCATTATCCACTAATCATCTTCCTCCCCCACCCCCATGTTAGCCAGTAGTCCACTAGTCTCTTCCCCCACCACCCACCAATGTAGCCAGTAGTCCACTAGTCTCTTCCTCCACCACCCACCAATGTATCCAGTAGTCCACTAATCTTTCACTCACATTGTAGCCGTAGTTCCACTAGTCTCTTCTCCACCACCCACCATGTAGCAGTAGTCCACTATCTCTTCCTCCCCAATGTAGCCAGTAGTCCACTAGTCTCTTCACTCACCACTGTAGCCAGTAGTCCCACTATCTCTTCCCCCACCACTGTAGCCAGTAGTCCTCTACTCCTCTTCCTCCACCACCCCCCACTGAAGCCATTAGTCCACTCGTCTCTCCTCCACCAACTGTAGCCATTAGTCACTATCTCTTCCTCCACCACCCACCACTGTAGCCATTAGTCCACTAGTCTCTTCCCCCACCACCCACCAATGTAGCCAGTAGTTACTAGTCTCTTCCTCCACCACTGTAGACATAGTCCAAAGTCTCTTCCCCCACCACTGTACCAGTAGTCCCACTAGTCTCTTCCCTCCACCACCCACATGTAGCACTTAGTCACGTTCGTCTCTTCCTCACCACTGTAGGCCCATGTCCACTAATCTCTTCCTCCCCACCCACCTGTATCCATTAATCCACTAGTCTCTTCCTCCACCACCCACCACTGTAGCAATTAGTCCACTCGTCTCTTCCTCCACCACTGTAGCCATTAGTCCACTAATCTCTTCCTCCACCACCCACCACTGTAGCCATTAGTCCACTAGTCTCTTCCCCCACCACCCACCAATGTAGCCAGTAGTTTACTAGTCTCTTCCTCCACCACTGTAGACATTAGTCCACTATTCTCTCCCCCACCACTGTACCAGTAGTCCACTAGTCTCTTCCTCCCACCCACCAATATAGCCATTAATCCACTAGTCTCTTCCTCAACACCCACCACTGTAGCCCATTGTCCACCTAGTCTCTTCCCCACCACCAGCAATGTAGCCAGTAGTTTACTAGTCTCTTCCTCCACCCTGTAGACATTATCCAATAGTACTCTTCCCCCACCACTGTAGCCAGTAGTCACTGTCTCTTCCTCCACCACCACCAATATAGCCTTAATCACTAGTCTCTTCCTCAACCACCCAACAATGTAGCAATTTTTGTTTCAGATCCACTAGTCTCTTCCCCATCACACACCAATGTAGCCATAGTCCACTCTCTCTTCCTCCACCACTCAACATGTAGCCAGTAGTCCTCGTCCTCTTCCTCCACCACTGTAGCCATAATCACTAGTCTCTTCCTCAACCACCCCCATGTAGCCAGTAGTCCACTATTCTCTCCCCCATCACCACACCAATGTAGCCAGTAGTCCCAGTCTCTTCCTCCACCACCCAACAACTGTAGCCAGTAGTCCAGTAAGTCTCTTCCGCCACCACTGTAGCCATAGTCACTAGTCTCTTCCCCACCACCCACCAATGTAGCTAGGTCACTAGTCTCTTCCTCCCTACCCACCAATGTAGCCATTAGTCCCTCGTCTCTTCTCTCCCACCACTGTAGCCATTAGTCATCGTCTCTTCTCCACCACTGTAGCTAGTAGTCACTAGTCTCTTCCTTCCACCACCCACCACTGTAGCCATTAGTCCACAAGTCTCTTCCTCCACCACTGTAGCCATTAGTCCACTCGTCTCTTCTCCACCACACCACCACTGTAGCCAATTAGTCCACTAGTCTCTTCCCCACACCCACCAATGTTGCAAGAGATCACTTCTCTCTCCACCACCCACCAATGTAGCTAGTAGTCCACTATTCTCTTCCTCCACCACTGTAGCCAGTAGTCCACTAGTCTCTTCCTCCACCAATGTAGATAGTAGTCCACTATCCTCCCCCACCACCCACATGTAGCCAGTAGTCCACTAGTCTTTCCTCCACCACCCACCAATGTAGCCATTTAGTCCACTCGTCTCTCCTCCACCACTGTAGCCATATTCCCTAGTCTTTCCTCCACCACTGTACTAGTATCCACTATCTCTTCTCCACCACCCACCACTGTAGCCATTAGTCATATTCTCTTCCTCTACCCACTGTTAGCCTAGTCCACTTGTCTCTTCCTCCACCACCCACCACTGTAGCCATTAGTCCACTAGTCTCTTCCCCCACCACCCACCATTGTAGCCAGTAGTCCACTCGTCTCTTCCTCCACCACCCACCAATGTAGCCAGTAGTCCACTAGTCTCTTCCTCCACCACCCACCACTGTAGCCATTAGTCCACTAGTCTCTTCCTCCACCACTGTAGCCAGTAGTCCACTAGTCTCTTCACCCACCACTGTAGCCATTAGTCCACTAGTCTCTTCCTCCACCACTGTAGCCATTAGTCCACTAGTCTCTCCCCCCACCACCCACCACTGTAGCCATTAGTCCACTAGTCTCTTCCCCACCACTGTAGCCATTAGTCACCTAGTCTCTTCACCCACCACTTGTAGCCATTAGTCCACTAGTCTCTTCCTCCACCAACTTTAGCCAGTTGTCCACTAGTCTCCTCCTCCACCACCCACCACTGTAGCCATTAGTCCACTATTCTCTTCTCCACCACTGTAGCCATTAGTCCACTAGTCTCTTTCCTCCACCACTTTAGCCAGTGTCCACTAGTCCCTCTTCCTCCACCACCACCACTGTAGCCATTAGTCCCTATTCTCTTCCTCCACCACTGTAGCCAGTAGTCCCTAGTCTCTTCCTCACACTTTAGCCAGATCCACTAGTCTCTTCCCCCACCACCCCACAAATGTAGCCAGTAGTACCACTAGTCTCTTCCTCCACCACCACCAATGTCGCCAGTAGGCCACTAGTCTCTTCCCTCCACACTGTAGCCAGTAGTCCACTAGTCTCTCCTCCACCACCCACCAATGTAGCTAGTATCACTGTCTCTTCAGTCACCACTGTAGCCTGTCACTAGTCTCTTCCTCCCACCACTGTAGCCTTAGTCCACTAGTCTCTCCCCCAACCACCACCACTGTAGCCTTATCCACTAGTCTCTTCCTCCACCACTGTAGCCATTAGTCCACAGGTCTCTCACCCACACTGTAGCCATTAGTCCCCCCCTCCCCCCCCCACTAGTCCTCTCCTCCACACTTTAGCCAGTTGTCCACTAGTCCTCTTCCCCACCACCCACCACTGTAGCCACTTAGTCCACTATTCTCTTCCTCCACCACTGTAGCCAGTAGTCCATCTAGTCGTCTTCTTCCTCCCCCCACTTTAGCCAGTTGTCTCCACTAGTCTCTTCCCCCACCACCCACCAATGTAGCCAGTAGTTTACTATCTCTTCCTCCACCACGGGTATACATTAGTCGCTAGTCTCTTCCCCACCACTGTAGCCATAGTCCACTAGTCTCTTCCACTCACCCACCCCAATATTAGCCATTAATCCACTAGTCTCTTCCTCAACCACCCACCAATGTAGCCAGTAGTCCACTAGTCCTCTTCCCATCACAACCAATGTAGCCAGTAGTCCACTAGTCTCTTCCTCCACCACTCAACAATTAGCCAGTAGTCCAGTAGTCTCTTCCTCCCACTTAGCCAGTAGTCCACTAGTCCTTCCCCCACCACCCACCAATGTAGCTAGTAGTCCACTAGTCTCTTCCTCCACCCACCCACCATGTAGCCATTAGGCCACTCGTCCTTCCTCCACCCAATAGGAGGTAGCCATTAATCCACAGTCTCTTCATCCACCCTGTAGCCATTATTCCACTTGTCTCTTCCTCCACCACCCACCAATGTAGCCAGTAGTCCACTAGTCTCTTCCCCCACCACCCACGCATAACCATGTAGCCAATCACTAGTCTTTCCTCCACCAAGTTAGCCAGTAGTCACTAGTCTCTTCACTCACCACTGTACCAGTAGTCCACTATCTCTTCCCCCACACCCACCACTGTAGCCAGTAGTCCTCTACTCTCTTCCTCACCACTGTACCAGTAGTTCCTCTAGTCTCTTCACCCACCACTGTAGCCCATTATCCACTATTCTCTCCTCCACCACTGTACCAGTAGTCCACTCGTCCTTTCTCAACCTTTGGTAGCCATTAGTCCACTAGGCTCTGAATTTGATTATGCAAATCAAGTCCTGACATTTTAAAGGGTATTAAAATTTTAGAAGCTTTTTAAACCTCGAACAACAAGGTGATGAAATGAAGATCCTACATATGTAGTTGTTCACTGACACCCAGTCTTAGCCCAAGACACACAGACAGATAGCCAGATAGCCAGTATCCCTAGTCTATTCTCCACCACCTAGCCAATGTAGCCAGTATCCACTAGTCTATTCTCCCACGACCAATGTAAGCCAGTAATCCCTAGTCTCTTCCCCCACCACCGCTCATGTAGCCAGTAATCCCTAGTTTCTTCCCCCCCACCGCCAATGTAGCCAGTAGTCCACTAGTCTCCTTCCTCCACCCTTAGCCATTATCCACTAGTCTATTCCTCCACCACCTACCAATGTAACCAGATCCACTAGTCTATTCCTCCACAACCACCATGTAGCCAGTATCCACTAGTCTCTTCCTCCACACCTCCAATGTAGCCAGTAATCCCTAGTCTTCTCCCACACCGACCAATGTAGCCAGTAGTCCCAGTCTCTTCCTCACCACCCACCAATGTAGGCCAGTAGACCACTATGTCCTCTAGGCCACCACTGTAGCAGAGTCCACTAGTCTCCTTCAACTCACCACTGTAGCCAAGTAGTCCATTAGTCTCTCCTCCACCACCCACCAATGTAGCCAGTAGTTCCACTAGTCTCTTCCTCCACCACATGAGACATTAGTCCACTAGTCTCTTCCCCCCCACTGAGCCAGTGTCCACTAGTCTCTTCCTCCACCACCCACCAATATAGCCATTAATCCACTATCTCTTCCTCCACCACCCACCAATGTAGCCAGTAAGTCACTAGTCTCTTCCCCACCACCCACCAATGTAGCCAGTAGTCCACTAGTCTCTTCCTCACCACCCACCAAATGAGCCAGTAGTCCCACTGTCTCTCCCTCCCCCACTTGTAGCCAGTATCCACTAGTCTTTTCCTCCACCACGCCACCAATGTAGCTAGTAGTGCCCTTGTCTCTTCACTCACCACCGTATGCCAGTAGTCCACTAGTATCGTTCCTCACCACCCACCAATTAGCCAGTAGTCCTAACACTAGTCTCTTCCTCCACCATTGTAGCCAGTAGTCCACAAGTCTCTTCCTCCACCACTGTAGCCATTAGTCCACTAGTCTCTTCCTCCACCACCCACCACTGTAGCCATTAGTCCAAAGTCTCTTCTCCACCACTGTAGCCCTTAGTCTACCTCGTTCTTCCTCCAACACTGTAGCTGTAGTCCACTAGTTCTCTTCTCCACACCCACCACTGTAGCCATTAGTCCACAAGTCCTCTTCCTCACCACGTAGCCATTAGTCCACTCGTCTCTTCCTCCACCACTGTAGCTAAGTAGTCCACTAGTCTCTTCCTCCACCACCACCACACTGTAGCCATTAGTCCACAAGTCTCTCTCCACCAATGTAGCCATTAGTCCACTAGTCTCTTCCTCCACCAATGAGCTTAGTAGTCACCACTAGTCCTCCCCCCCACCACCCACCAAGGTAGCCCCGTAGGTCCACTAGTCTCTTCCTCCACCACCCACCACTGTAGCCATTAGTCCACTCGTCTCTTCCTCCACCACTGTAGCCATTAGTCCACTAGTCTCTTCCTCCACCACTGTAGCCATTAGTCCACTAGTCTCTTCCCCCACCACCCACCACTGTAGCCAGTAGTCCACTAGTCTCTTCCTCCACCACCCACCAATGTAGCCAGTAGTCCATAGTCTCTTCGCCACCACCCACCATGTAGCCAGTAGTCCCTAAGTCTTCTCCTCACACCACTCTAGCCATTAGTCCACTAGTCTCTTCCCCCACCACCCACCACTGTAGCCATTAGTCCACTAGTCTCTTCCCCCACCACTGTAGCCATTAGTCCACTAGTCTCTTCCTCCACCACTGTAGCAGTTGTCCACTAGTCTCTTCCTCACCACCCACCCTGTAGCCATTAGTCCACTAGTCTCTCCTCCACCACTGTAGCAGTAGTCCACTCGTCACTTTCTCCCCTTTGTAGCATTAGTCCACTAGTCCGTGATTTTATAGTGCAGAATCAAGTCTGACATTTTAAAGTGAATATTAAAATCTTAGAAGCATTTTTAAACCTCGAACAACCAAGGTGATGAAATGAAGATCCTACTATGTAGTTGTTCCTGACACCCAGTCTTAGCCCCACAGACCCACAGACAGATGTACCCCACAGAGACAAACAACAGACACAGCATCCGCCCAACCACGACCAGCACAGATATTACTTTCACATGATACTGCATCAAATGCTCTCATTGTTCAGGGAGCGCCGAGCTCCAGCTGTGATTTCTTTATTTGGCGATCTCTTCTAGCCGAGCCCCCACGTGCTGATCGACTTGCTGCATTAAGATTGTCCTAACGGGGGAATTGCATGCATCGTTAGTATCCGTAGGGGAGGTTAATAAGAGTGAGGGATGAAAAAAGAGACTTTCCAAACCCCGGCCTCCAACAGTATACCACTCTTTCTCCATAAATTGATACGTCTGTTTGTCGGCTTCCTGGTTGCTGATTGGAGGAGCGCTGGGAATAAACGACAGAGAGAAGGTATGAAAAGAGGGAAAGGGGAAGAATTTTTTGTGTGTGAAAAGGGGTGTTGGATGGAGTCCCACATCTTCTCATTCTTCTCTCCTAATTTCCGATGCTGTTTTCAGGTTTCTCTTTGCAAAAGGATCAAACCACCTCGAAGGCATCGTATGCTAGCAGCCTGCGCATTTGTCTCTGTGTGTGTGTGTGTGTACGTTGTAAATGGCAGTAGAATGCACTCTTGGAATGTCCACCAGGCCGTAGCACTCTGTGAGAGATGCTTTATAGCCGGCATTTCACAAACACACCATCTGGCCTCCTCAGCTTTTAAGAGGGCGAGAGGGCCATCTCAGTCTCTGTCTCTACTTCTGTGTCGAACTAGCAGGGCTGACCCAGGGAGCGTCTCCTACTCCTCTCCTGCATAAAGAGATGATGTCACCAGGCTCAGTGGCTCAGTGCCATATATGGGTGGAGGCCCTACGTCAGGTGCAGGCGCCCTGGGCCTAACCTGGGTTTTTTTTTTTGATACCCCACTCTGGGTAGACATAAAGCCATGAAACATTCAGTAGTCTCTCTTCTCCTCTAGCAGTGTCTCTGAGAGAGAGACTTTCTTCCACAACCCGCTTCACTTTATCTCTCCGAAATCTCTGACATGTGGAGAGCTGAGAAAGAAGGAGGAGCAGAAATGAGGACAAATAGGAAGTGGAGGGAACTCTGAGAGGCTTTTTTTAAATTTCTCTTCAGTCAGACAGACTGGAGTTCTGGCCCAAAAACTGGGGACCAAGGTTTACCTGAATGCCTGAATGGTGTGTCAAGCCTAACAGCCTCACACCCCTCTCACACCCTCTCACAACCCCTCTCAACACCCTCTCACACCCCTCTCACACCCCTCTCACACCCCTCTCACACCTCTCTCACACCCCTCTCACACCTCTCTCACACCCCTCTCACACCTCTCTCACACCTCTCTCACACCCCTCTCACACCTCTCTCACACCTCCTCACACAACTCTCTCAACTCTCACACCTCTCTCCACACAAATCGCTGCCATACAATACCAGGCCTCATTCCCACCCTTTGTCTGCATCCCCCTTCTCTATTTCCAAACTTGGCAGTTTTTAATAGATGCTTTGTCACGTAGTACTCACTGACGGTTGCTGCTTACTGTGCTGTGGCGTAGAATATAGGTTTTTGACTGAGTGTTGGGCGCTCAAAAAATTATTAAAAAAAGCCCGCCTCCCTTGGCCACTCAGGATAGTGTTTAAGGCCTGGTCAGGGCTATTGGGCCGTGCAGCAGTTGGCTGGTGACACACCGTAGAGAGGACTGATTGAATCCTGGCCTATTGTTTTTTTACTTAACCTATTTTTCTTAAAACTGCATTTGTTGTATTGCGCATGTGCAAATACAATTTTATTTTAATTGGTAATTATCCTGTATCCTTTCTCCTAATGGATCAGAACTGAATGTGCGATTAGAGAGAGGGCTGTATGTTAAACTGTCTGTACAGTGATCCATTCTTACACCGCCTCATAGATGTCAACCATTTTAACTGGGCTTTGGTTTACTGATTGCCAAACTCAGCCTTGAGTATAAAAGGACCTCTCTACTGGTGTCTCTGTGTTGTCTGCATCAATAGATAACATCCTTAAACCTGCTGCATGTGCCCAGGCAATACTGCCTACCCCTCTCCATAATCACCTATGCCCCCCATGCTGCCCCTATGTAGACCCCTGCCAGTACAGACGTACCCTGGCTCATTCCCACGCCGCCCCTCTCTTCCCTCCAGCCCCCTGCGTTATCCCGCCACGGCGCTAACCCATTAGCATGTATGATAAGTGCCTAGCATGTTGGCGGGCCATTTTAGAGGCTGGCTCCGCCATGCCGGAGCTCTGCAATATCATTGGGAGATAATCTACCGCTGTGAGGGAGAAAGTGGCAGCTCGGGGCGTGCAGAAAATCACTCTTATTTTCTCCTCCTTCTCCTCCTTCTCCCTCTCTTCTCTTCCCTCCTTCTGGCTTCCCTTCTTCTGATGACACTGAGAACATGGCAGAAACACGCAAGGGAGGGAGGGAAAAGTGTGTTTGTGTGTGTCTGTCAGAGGAGAGAGGGCCAAGGCAGAGGAGACATGATTCTATTATTTTTTAAATTTTTATATTTAACCTTTATTGAACTAGGCAAGTCAGTTAAGAACAAATTCTTATTTACAATGAAGGCCTATACCGGCCAAACCCGGACGACACTGAGCTAATTGTGCGCCGCCCTATGGGACTCCCAATTACGGCCGGTTGTGATACAGCCTGGAATCGAACCAGGGTGTCTGTAGTGACGCCTCAAGCACTGAGAGGCAGTGCCTTAGACCGCTGCACCACTCGGGAGCCCCACACTCTTTGAGTGTGTCCATAGTTGATATATCCCTCAACGCATTTAATCCCATTACGTTGATTCTTCCTATCTCTCTTTCTCTGTGTATTTACTCAGCTTTTTCTGTCCATGAGGAGTTAGTATACAGCTAAGACTCTTTCTCTCTCTGTATCTGTCTCTCTCTCCTTCTTTTTCTCTCCTTTTTCTCTCTCTCCTTTTTCTCTCTCCTCTCTCTCTCTCTCTCTCTCTCCCTCTCTCGCTCCCTTTCTCCCCTTTCTCTCTCTCTCTCTCGCTCTCACACATTTTCTCTCTCTCTGCCTGACTATCTGCTTGCCCACTGTAGCTGTCTGTGTGTTTACACACGGCAGCACTTCAGTATTTTAAGAGTAGGTTAAGCTAACGGAGGTGAATTGTGATATTTGAAAAGATTACAGTAATTTGGCCAATTGTAATGGAGCATGCCATTTCCAAAGTGCTCTTTCAGACCAGACACGTCACAACGGAGAAGAGGAGGAAATACAGTTCTTAGAAAGGGGGAATTAAAGTATCGGGGGGGAGACAAAGAGTAGAATTTCCTGTCCATAATTGCCCTTGCCAAATTGGCAAAATCCCAGTGGAAATGGCATGGTAAAGCTAACAGGGTTTATGGCATAACACCAGTGGAAATGGCATGGTAAAGCTAACAGGGTTTATGGTATAACACCAGTAGAAATGGCATGGTAAAGCTAACAGGGTTTATGGCATAACACCAGTGGAAATGGCATGGTAAAGCTAACAGGGTTTATGGCATAACACCAGTGGAAATGGCATGGTAAAGCTAACAGGGTTTATGGCATAACACCAGTGGAAATGGCATGGTAAAGCTAACAGGGTTTATGGCATAACACCAGGGTAAATGGCAATGTAAAGCTAACAGGGTTTATGGTATAACACCAGTGGAAATGGCATGGTAAAGCTAACAGGGTTTATGGCATAACACCAGTGGAAATGGCATGGTAAAGCTAACAGGGTTTATGGTATAACACCAGTGGAAATGGCATGGTAAAGCTAACAGGGTTTATGGTATAACACCAGTGGAAATGGCATGGTAAAGCTAACAGGGTTTATGGTATAACACCAGTGGAAATGGCATGGTAAAGCTAACAGGGTTTATGGTATAACACCAGTGGAAATGGCATGGTAAAGCTAACAGGGTTTATGGTATAACACCAGTAGAAATGGCATGGTAAAGCTAACAGGGTTTATGGCATAACACCAGTGGAAATGGCATGGTAAAGCTAACAGGGTTTATGGTATAACACCAGTAGAAATGGCATGGTAAAGCTAACAGGGTTTATGGCATAACACCAGTGGAAATGGCATGGTAAAGCTAACAGGGTTTATGGCATAACACCAGTAGAAATGGCATGGTAAAGCTAACAGGGTTTATGGTATAACACCAGTGGAAATGGCATGGTAAAGCTAACAGGGTTTATGGTATAACACCAGTGGAAATGGCATGGTAAAGCTAACAGGGTTTATGGCATAACACCAGTGGAAATGGCATGGTAAAGCTAACAGGGTTTATGGTATAACACCAGTGGAAATGGCATGGTAAAGCTAACAGGGTTTATGGCATAACACCAGTAGAAATGGCATGGTAAAGCTAACAGGGTTTATGGTATAACACCAGTGGAAATGGCATGGTAAAGCTAACAGGGTTTATGGTATAACACCAGTGGAAATGGCATGGTAAAGCTAACAGGGTTTATGGTATAACACCAGTAGAAATGGCATGGTAAAGCTAACAGGGTTTATGGCATAACACCAGTGGAAATGGCATGGTAAAGCTAACAGGGTTTATGGCATAACACCAGTGGAAATGGCATGGTAAAGCTAACAGGGTTTATGGCATAACACCAGTGGAAATGGCATGGTAAAGCTAACAGGGTTTATGGCATAACACCAGTGGAAATGGCATGGTAAAGCTAACAGGGTTTATGGTATAACACCAGTAGAAATGGCATGGTAAAGCTAACAGGGTTTATGGCATAACACCAGTAGAAATGGCATGGTAAAGCTAACAGGGTTTATGGCATAACACCAGTAGAAATGGCATGGTAAAGCTAACAGGGTTTATGGCATAACACCAGTGGAAATGGCATGGTAAAGCTAACAGGGTTTATGGTATAACACCAGTGGAAATGACATGGTAAAGCTAACAGGGTTTATGGTATAACACCAGTGGAAATGGCATGGTAAAGCTAACAGGGTTTATGGCATAACACCAGTAGAAATGGCATGGTAAAGCTAACAGGGTTTATGGCATAACACCAGTGGAAATGGCATGGTAAAGCTAACAGGGTTTATGGTATAACACCAGTGGAAATGGCATGGTAAAGCTAACAGGGTTTATGGTATAACACCAGTGGAAATGGCATGGTAAAGCTAACAGGGTTTATGGTCTCCTAACTGTAGTTGATGGAACAAATGAAGGTGAAAAAGCAGTGTAGGGGAGAGATGAGGCTGGGGCTCCCTCCGCTTGCTTCACCCTGAGACCCCACTGTAATCTATAGCCAGGACACTGCCTGATGAAGAGCCCAACAACACACACACATGCAATGCAGGTACGCACACATACAATATTTTTTATTTGCTCTAGAGTGCCTTCCTCTCGCAAACGCCACAGTGAAAATCAATGTTCTGTTTTGGAAGCATAAATGGCCTCTGACAGCATTTCTGCGTTTTTTTCTCTGCAGATATAGATTTGTATGTCGGGCAAAATAGCTGTAAGTTGTATCAATAATGTACAGGGGCACCCCATGTCTCCCATGTAATCTAATTCAACTTGAAATGAATTATCTGTGTTAAGTTCAGGGTTCTGCTGTCGAGCAACCAAGCTGATTTCTCTTTCTTCCTCAACTCTCTCTCCCTCCCTCCACAAATACGATAGAACAGTTTGTTAGTGACCTTTTCCCATGGTGGGGGAGATGGTTGGGGGCGGGTGTGAGTGATCGTAATGTCAGGGCTGTGCTGTTAGGTATTGGGATAAAGAGACAAAGGGTTGAGATCTCTGCGGTAAAACAGGCATTTCACTGCTGACATGTAGTATGTACACAAAATGAGTGGTTTACTGTACATGTCCTCTTATTGCCCTGCTCAGATAATAATAGTCAAAACAGGCCATCTGATGTGACCACTCTGATGACCTCTTCTCAACAGACTAGAGCCCTCCTTTTCTATTGTCATGTTTGCATCTGTTATATTGATGTGCTGGTTTTGGGTTTAGGGGAAAGTGCCTTTCGTTCTCCTGCCTGGAGGGACTGCACTGTTGTATTGAGGGATGAGTCACTCTGCCAGCCAGGCACTGCACTCTGCAGCACTGCAGTTCTGAGGAGGAAGACGGGAAGAAGAGACATGAGAATGAATCAGTTTTGTGAATGAGGCAACTTCTCTCTTCTCTTTTTCTCTCCCTCACATCTCTCTCTCTCTCTCTCTCCCTCACATCTCTCTCTCTCTCCCTCACATCTCTCTCTCTCTCTCTCTCCCTCACATCTCTCTCTCTCCCTCACATCTCTCTCTCTCTCTCTCTTTCTCTGTCTCTGTCTGTCTGTCTGTCTGTCTGTCTGTCTGTCTGTCTGTCTGTCTGTCTGTCTGTCTGTCTGTCTGTCTGTCTGTCTTAGTTAGTTAGTTAGTTAGTTAGTTAGTTAGTTAGTTAGTTAGTTAGTTAGTTAGTTAGTTAGTTAGTTAGTTAGTTAGTTAGTTAGTTAGTTAGTTAGTTAGTTAGTTAGTTAGTTAGTTAGTTAGTTAGTTATCAGGCCTGTCAGAGGAAGTGTCTTTTAAATGTGCTCGAGGGAACAAAATGTGGCTCTAAAGAAGGTTGGTTCCACGTGTTATGGCAGTCAGGGAAAGTGACAGTGTTCTTTCTGGTCTGGATCATTCTAAAAGAAAGAACGTGCTGATGATCAGTTTCCACCTCTGTCACTTTTACAAAGTTATGCTTTTACATAGTAGATATGAAGGAGGCTGTGATCCTGACTATTATGAGCTGGAATATTGTCTACATATTTTGGGCATCTACGTGGGCAAGTGGCACTTACCAACAGTAAAACATGATTGCTATTCAGTAATTGTTTCTTCCTAGAGTAATTGTTATTTAGTAGGGGTTGTTTTCTTAACTGTAGTCTATCACACCATCCTGAGGCTGCACTTTCACGTTGTTACAACAGGGAGGTTGTTGGTGTTAAAAGAGCTTGTTAACATTAAAAACTTTCATGAGGAGGAAGAGGAGAGGAGGAGGAGTAGAGTGTTCTCTAATTACCCCCCAGAAGGAGACTGGCAGGTGGCATCAGCTCCCTGCCCTTCACAGCTCCCTGCTCTCTGGTCCTGGGAGGTGTGTGTGTGCAGAGACAGAGGTGAGGTGTGTGCAGAGGTGTGTGTGTGCAGAGATGCTCTACTCACAATAATGTCACACTCTCACTAGTCATTATGGATAGATTAGGTAAATGGATGCTTGTATAAATGACGTTGGAATTAATTACCAATGGAATGATATTTTTTTACTCTTAAAACATTTTGAGGAATTCAAGAGTTGACTAACTCTTGTGTTGAAAACGTCTGGAAAGGGATCTAGTTTGGACAAATCATTTGACCTGCTTCTGTGTGTCATCTCTGCGATTGATTCTTTTTTTCATGATGACAACTGGACATTTGTCGAAAGTTTACAGACAAATGGGAGAGGTAAACTTAGAAAACCACAGAGACTCAAACACCAGAGAATCACACACACTGTCAAACACTATTCCTCTATCCTCCCTCTCTCCTCCCCCATCTTTCTCCACTGCACTGCCATGATAAGAGCACCAGCCAGCCCTACACCTAGAGCTGTGGCAGTCATGAAATTTCATCAGCCAGTGATTGTCAAGCAAATAACTGCCGGTCTCATGGTAATTGACCGTTAATTAACATAAACACATTTAGCATATCCTGGCTTCCACGCATAGCCTACAAGCCACTGATGCAGACCTTTGGAATATCTACATTTAAACAAATTGAAAAAATCCATTATTATTTTAGATAGGTCTAAAGAAACATGATATGAAGAGAATGTAGTCTATTTCAGAAGAACAGAATAGCATACTCTGAGTTGTCCTTATATTCGGCCCTGATCTGGATATGCCATATGGTTGTGGGCTACACTAGTTCATTTAGCAGACAAGATTTGCTTCGAATTCTGTGGCATTATTTTATAATGTTTTATTGTATGAAGAATACAATTGAACAAAGCTGAATGAAACAGAAAGGATATTTTCTCCAAACGATTTGAGGGAGTGAGCACGTGCAGCTGTTCTGTGTTGAGCGGGGGAACAAAGAAACAGGTACTCCTATATGCTTAATTTAGAGTTATTAATGTAACTTTAGTTGTGATACAAATGTTGGGATATATGTTTCGATTTTTAATACATTCTAAGGCTGCATGATGCGCTCTAAGGATGATTTGAAAAACGTTGCATGAAAGGCATGAGCTCTGCTTTGTTTTTTGGCAGGGTGTACACACTTCATCAGTCTCTCATTCAGAATTTGACAAGCACTTGATAATGCCTCGAATTTCCCGGCGGCATGCCCTTTGTGTGGCCGTAATGCCTCCTAAAAAAAATCTATGCCTTTCGTGGCCAGTGGCTGTTGTGCCCTTGGGCTGAATATAATAATTACAATTCCATTCACCCGGCTGCGTGCTCGAAGCACCTCTCACTCACATGGCTCTCCGTCACGTGATCGGGTCTTTGTCACAGGCTACAAGTGAAGACAGACACATCGGGGATGCAACTGCGGGCGTCCTTATCCGAAGTGCATATGGAAGATATTGGCAGAACTGTCGACATTTACTTTTCGTCAGCCAACAAGATGAGTAGATGAGTAGGCCTAACGAAAATCAAAAGCACTAGTCTTATGTCAATCTACTATCCCCCATAGTACAAAAGTTGACCTATTCTATTCTGTGCGAGAAATAAATATTCCAAACAAAGTCTGGGACAATAGTGGGATGCGAAATATCCCAAATGTATACAACCCTAGCATTCCCCCAAAAAATGTTACGCCATGAGGCTGAAGCAACAGATCGGAATGTTTAGCTTAAAATGTTAATAAACTATTCGGCTATTTCTTCACATTATAAAGTTCCCTCAGCGCTCACAACAAGCAACCTCTGACAAAAGTCCCTCTACTTCTAGTCGAGGTGAAAATGATGACTCAGACACCTTATCGATAGCAACAGCTCATGGTCCTCTTGGAATCAGAAGTGTTTTTGATGCAATGGAGGAACGTAGTCAGAGAAATGCTGATGAATGTCTTGCTCGAGCTGTGTATGCAACTGGTTCACCTCTGATGCTTACAGGCAATGAGTATTAGTAGAGATTTCTGAATGTTCTTCGCCCAGCATACACCCCAACCAGACATGCTTTATCTACTCATTTGCTGGATGCAGAGTTCAACAGAGTTCAAGTGAAGGTCAAGCAAATCATAGAGAAAGCAGACTGTATTGCAATCATCTCTGATGGGCAAGGAATAATTAACTACATCATCTTCCAGTATTCTACAAGAGCACAGACACAAGGGACGACAGACAGTCTCTACATTGCAGATGAGCTGAAGGCAGTCATCAATGACCTTGGACCACAGAAGGTGTTTGCACTGGTGACAGACAATGCTGCGAACATGAAGGCTGCTTGGTCTAAAGTGGAGGCGTACTACCCTCACATCACACCCATTGGCTGTGCTGCTCATGCATTGAATCTGCTCCTCAAGGACATCATGGCACTGAAAACAATGGATACACTCTACAAGAGAGCCAAGGAAATGATTAGGTATGTGAAGGGTCATCAAGTTATAGCAGCAATCTACCTCACCAAGCAAAGTGAAAAGTATAAGAGCACCACATTGAAGCTGCCCAGCAACACCCGTTGGGGTGGTGTGGTCATCATGTTTGACAGTCTCCTGGAGGGGAAGGAGTCTCTCCAAGAAATGGCCATATCACAGTCTGCCAATATGGACAGCCCCATCAAGAGTATTCTCCTGGATGATGTATTTTGGGAGAGAGTGGTAAGCATCCTGAAACTCCTGAAACCTATAGCAGTAGCTATTGCACGGAGAGGGAGACAATGCCATCCTGTTTGATGTTCAGACAGAAGAAATCCATACTGCCCTGCCCACTTCACTGTTACTCCAAGCAGAGGAAACTGCAGTTCTGAAATACATCAAAAAGCATGAAGACTTCTGCCTGAAGCCCATACACGCCTCAGCGTACATGTTGGATCCCAAGTATGCTGGCAAGAGCATCCTGTCTGGTGCAGAGATCAACAAGGCCCATGGTGTCATCACTACCGTGTCTCGCCACCTTGGCCTGGATGAGGGCAAGATTCTTAGCAGTCTGGCAAAGTACAATTCCAAGCAAGGGCTTTGGAATGGAGATGCAATATGGCAGTCGTGCCAACATATCTCATCAGCCACCTGGTGGAAGGGACTTTGTGGATCTGAGGCTCTTTCCCCTGTTGCCTCCATCGTCCTCCAAATCCCACCAACATCAGCCACCTCAGAGCGCAACTGGTCCTTGTTTGGGAACACACACACCAAAGCACGCAACAGGCTGACCAATACAAGGGTTGACAAATTGGTGGCCATCCGGGCAAATTTGAGGATTTTTGAGCCTGACAACAAGCCATCCTCAACAAGGTTGTAAAGTGACAGTGAAGATGAGGCCTCAAAGTCTAATGTTCAAGAGGTGGACATTGAGGAGGTCCAGGGAGAAGACATGGAAGCCTGGGAGGAAGACAACCAAAGCTTTAGTTTCTTTCATTTTACAGATGTATGTTCAAATCGTTTTTGGGAGATGCGATGGATCATTGGGGATCATTCAATATTCCCTTTCTTTTGTTGTTCAGTAAAATCATCTCATATGAAGAGTCAACTCATTTAATTAAAGTTCAATTTGTTACTAAATTGTTTTTTAAATTTCTATTGGAAGGATTTCATCATTTGCAATTATGTCTACTTATAATAAGGTAAAAGGTTTATGTTTCTGTCTCCATGTGATATGGTAAATATACCCAATGCAAAAACATCTACATTTAAATGGTATTAATATGAATTTGCATATATTTCAGTTAATTTCCATATATTTCCGTTAATTCCTAAGGAAAGTTTCCACCTCTGAATATTACCCAAAATGTGCAACTCTTGTTGTCACCCATCAGACTATTCTTGATTTACATATACTAAATAATATATGTGTGAAATATATTTTGATTTAGAATGGACCATTATCATGCATCTGTCTCGAAACAGAGGCAGTGGAAAACATACACTTAAATAGTGAATGGAGGACGCTTTTCCCCGTGGTTTATTTTCATGCCAGCCTGGTAGGCTATACTCCTGTTGTAAAGAGAAGCAATGTGCTTAATATTAGGAAAGTTGAGAAATAAATATAGTAGGCCTAGCCTATAGCTGATGGGATCCTCCTCTTTTTAATAGAGGCCATCACTCTGTTTTCTCACGCAATTGCATGGCCTATAGAAATGTTGCGTAACATGAGCTCATGAGTTCTCATGAAGTGTTTGATTAGATTTGCGATTAGATTTGCATTGATGTCAGCGTGATTAGAGGGACAATAGAGTGCTGAGTACCAGGCGGTTAGCAGGTTTGGTAGGCTACTAATGACCATCAGCACATCAGAGCTTGGAGAAACCTAATTACCGTGACTAAACGGTCACGTGGAATTTGACTGCCGTCATGACTCGTGACCGACCATGACCGCCTACCTCCACCCCCTCACCCCTTACTCCCCCACACCATTAACCCCCCTTCATATTTTCATTAAAATCTGAAGGACCTCATCAGCACTCGTTAAAACCTGAGCCATCCATGTAATTAGTTAAGTAATAACAGGGAAGCGCTCGTCAGGCCTCTTAACTAACGGGCCCTGGCCCCACCGCTCCACTGGTGCTGATGACACCCACCCTGATCACGATTGGCTCTCCACGGCCATTAGCCAGCTGCGGGCAGAGACCCACCACTGCTCCCTTCACCCACTACGCCCGCACCTCTTCACCCGCATGATGGTGATATAATTATAGACAGTCACATCCCCTCTGTTTTAGGACCAATGTGTTTAATTAAAGAGGATGAAGGTTAGCATGGCCTCTAGCATGGCTTCTGTCTGCTCTGACTTTGTTTTGGTGTGTTTACAATGTATTGATTGAAGGCTAATGACGATACTGGCATAGCCATTGAAACAAATCAATTTACCTTAATAACACAATGGCCTTGGTGTGTTATGGGATGCTTTTGATAACCCTGGCATAAAAGCAATAAGCGTTATGTTAGGAGGATGTGTATTGTGTATTAATATGTATTGTCTATGTTCATCCTGTGCACTGTGAGAGGCCTTGTCATTGATGTGCATCTGGTTGTGTCCTGTCCACAGGTAGAATGCAAGAAGGCTCAGCCCAAGGAGGTGATGTTCCCACCGGGTACGCGAGGCAGGGCCAGGGGCCTGCCCTACACCATGGACGCCTTCATGCTGGGGATGGGCATGCTGAGTGAGTACACTTGGATTGGTGTAAGACATATTTTCAGAATGAATGGGGCCCTACGGTAATATTGACAAAACACAATATGGCAATTAGCAAATGTAGCCCACTAACTTTTACAAAGTGACCCTTTCCAAGACTTTGACATTACCATGGTTTCTAATGCTCTGGCAGGACAGGAAGGGCACTCTGACTGACACTGACTAACTGTGTCTCCCTCCACCGCTGACATGTCCTCTCACACTGTCTGATACCAACACCAACTCTGGTACCAATCCTGATTCTGACTCTGATGCTAGTGATTTCTGCCTGACATTGAGACTCTCAGCCACTTACTATGTAAAGGAATGTAACTAAAAGGACATGCTCCCCAAATCCCTATGAAGGATTAAGAAGGCAAGGTGAAATACAGTCAAATGGCTCCTACAAGTTCGCTGCCACTTACAAACATCTTCTAGACTAGAGCTCATTCAAGGAAATGCTGGAGACTCTTCCGTCACCCCCCCCCCCCCCCCCCACACACACACACAACGACACAAAGACCCCCTCCCTCACAGCAGTTCACAAAGCATGTTCCCCCATTCTCTGTAGATTTGACAAGGAAAAGACAGGAAACAAGGATTTTGTGAAGGCTCCCCCAACCTGCTCTACCCCCTCCCTTCCAGCTCCCTCCTCCCTTCTCCCTATCTTCTCAGAGCTTCAGCCCAGCGTTAGTGACAAGAGATAATTACTGTTAGATTGATCGTCTGCTCAAAGTAACTGAAGCAAATAAATCGTTTGATGCTGGGTGCTGAATCCGAATGACGGCTAATGGAAGCTGCAGGATAGGTCGCCCTGCCCGTAATTTGGCTTGATGAAGCATCCTCATAGGGGCTTGCGTGAAATATTCTATTGATATTCAGACAGTCTCGTTACCACACCCACTGCCCCAAACCCACCACCCCCAAACCCCCATTCTCCCAGACCCCAAATTCATCCAAGCAGAGCTATGGATTACAGAAGTAAATGAAGAGGAAAATTGAAGTAATGTTAAATTATGAATTTATGATTTCATCTGGCAGACCTCAAGATTGCTGAATTATAGGGTATGGATATCACATGGTTTCATCTGTTGGGGGGATGAGAGGAGGGCTTGTCTCCTACTGTAGTTCATCTTCATCAACATCATTCATTCTCCAACTTCTCCACCACAAACCTCTAGCTTCTCTTCTAACTCAGCCTGGTTGGTTTGGCAGAGTTGTGTCAAGTTGCTCTACAGGTGGCAGTGTCAATGCCCTGTCAACAGACATGTTTTAGGGCAGGGTTCTCCAACCCTGTTCCTCCAACTCTAATTTAGCTCACCTGATTGTAATAATTAGCTGGATGATAAGTTGAATCAGATTAGTTCTAACTGGGGTTGGAGTGAAAAACTACAGGAGGGTAGCTCTCCAGGAACAAGGTTGGAGTGAAAACCTACAGGAGGGTAGCTCTCCAGGAATACAGTGTTGGATTGAAAACCTACAGGAGGGTAGCTCTCCAGGAACAAGGTTGGAGTGAAAACCTACAGGAGGGTAGCTCTCCAGGAACAGGGTTGGAGTGAAAACCTACAGGAGGGTAGCTCTCCAGGAACAGGGTTGGAGTGAAAACCTACAGGAGTTTAGCTCTTCAGGAACAGGGTTGAAGAGCCCTGTTTTAGACTGATATGAAGACACTCCACAACATTCTGGTGAACTTATTCAGATTTATCAACTTGGCAAAATGTGGAGCTAATGGAAAGAGTGCATAGAAGAGGAGGAGGAGAGAAGTGTGAGTAGCAGTAAAGGAAAGGATGGAGAGAGAGGGAGTATGAACTGAACTGCCAAGTTCTCTTCGACACTTGTTATCTAAGTGAAATTGGAAAAGCAGGACAGCGAAACATTGTTCGCTAATTTGCATACAAAAATCAACAAGGCTTATTATTTAAGGAACCCTAATTCCTTACGTGCCTAAATCTCATTAACCCCCCCCCCCCTTCTGTTCGCTTCTTTGTTTACCACATCTAATCGAGCCATTTATCTTTATTGCGTTAGAGCCTGAATGTATGTTTGCTGAAATTAATGCACATTTAAAGCCCTGTGCAGAGTGCGGCTTTACCAGATGCATAATTGGTTTTAAAGTGAATCTGAACTGTTGAGCCATAAAATAGGTGCATTAGTATGCATATTAATACATGGGCCCTGAGGCTCTGAGGCAGCCACAGTGGGGCCAGATACAGTGACAGTCTTTATTTACTGAGGTATATACAGAGAGATATGGAGGACAGGAGAGGAGAGACAGGAGAGACTGAAGAGAGGAGCCCACCCCAGAACAATTGTCAGACGAATCACTTCCTATCTGCTGTGTGTGTGCGTTCATGCATGCCGGCACACGGTCTATGCCTCGTCTCGACAGCCAGACCACACCCCCTCCTCTCCTCTCCTGTTTCCATGTCTCCATCCCCTCATGTTGAGCTTGCTTCTCTGGATGTCTTTCTCTAGACTAGCTCCGCCTCCTGGAGGAAAGCAGAAGCACACGGTGATCGTCTCACCTGCTAGTGTTAGGCAGGGCGAAACACACACACACACACACACACACACACACACACACACACACACACACACACACACACACACACACACACACACACACACACACACACACACACTCTTCTCATATCAGCCCAACTCTATTGTTGTTTTCCAATTTATACAACAAGGATGTGATGACTGAGGAGTAAATGTGTGTTAATTTAAAGGGCGGAGCATCTGTGTGTGTTTGTTTGATTATGCAGGCCTGTCTAGCTGTGTTCTAGGTCATTCATTTGGCTGTGTAATTCATAAGTAGCCTATCATATGCAGACAGCAGAGCTGAGTTGGAGAGAATTAAAGTGTGTGTGAGTGAATGTGTTAATGTGTACATCTGTATGTCTCT
>NW_024058142.1:251465-368680 GCF_016432855.1 Salvelinus namaycush
GCGGTGAATGCCAAGGTCACAGCCTCTTAGAGCACTTCCTGTGCCATGGCTGTGTAATAAAGCTGCCTCATCCCTTGCTCCTCTCCTCCATTTACCTGGCTCTTCTTTAAGGGGGAAGGGAATTGAAGCTTCACTTTTGATTAGAGCCTAATCAGTTATGCAAATGGGAGGGGAACCATCAAGAGGTTTGCCCCCATCAACCTCAAACACACACACATGCAACGCCCACACACACACCCGGGGCCCCACAGCCTGAATTCAGACAGCTACACACTGCGGCTAAGGGAGATAGAAACCAAACAAACAACAAATAAAACACCTTTGGTGCCCCTCTGTTTCTCTGTGCTTTCTGGCCTGGCCATCAAGAGAGTGAAATACCTTCTGTGCTCTGTTTAATAACTACCTGAACCATGCTGGGCTCGCAGGTCGGTCTGGCTCTGTTTGCCCCAAATCACTAGGTTGGACAGAGAGGGAGAGAGAGATGGAGGGAGATGAAGAGAAAAAGAGAAGGGATGGGGAAAAAAAGAAACTCACATTCAAGGTCAAAAAATGCGGCATCAGCAAATAGACCTGTTCCAACGTAGTCATCAGTTAGACAGCCAAGATCATGGATCGTAAAAAACTGAAAGGGTGCCTGTAAACTGAGAAAGAGCACATTCTACATTGTCACCTCACTCAAAATGTCCTATTTTTTGGGAGGCTAAAACCATGATTTGATCAAACAGTAAAGTGCATTATCCTCATGATTCCTGTAATTAAAGTGTCTGCCTGTCGCTGTGCCTGCTATGATGAACGAGCAACTCCTCTCCCCCCATGGGTTCGAGCAAAAAATGCATTCTGAATTGTATAACATTTAAAAATGCAATTGCGGGAAAAACACAGCTTTGGAAGCTTCATCCCAAGGTCCTGTCAAATAGAGAAGGGTCTCAACTTTCTGTAGGTATAATTTTTATTTCTCAACTCTCAATATTCAGCTCTTTAGCAACTTTTTTACAACCAAGATAATTGATATCGATATTTGAGATATGGAGCAGCGCGCGTGTAAAATGAGCACCGACCATTGCGAGGGCATAGACCTCATTGGGTAGTAGGCCATAACTGCAAACCGGGAGGGCATGGAAGCGAGCGCACCCATAACTACCAGGACCAGCACACACCGCTCACAGCATGAAACTACCCTTAACTACCAGGACCAACACACACCGCTCACAGCATGAAACTACCCTTAACTACCAGGACCAACTCACACCGCTCACAGCATGAAACTACCCTTAACTACCAGGACCAACTCACACCGCTCACAACATGAAACTACCCTTAACTACCAGGACCAGCACACACCGCTCACAGCATGAAACTACCCTTAACTACCAGGACCAACTCACACCGCTCACAACATGAAACTACCCTTAACTACCAGGACCAGCACACACCGCTCACAACATGAAACTACCCATAACTACCAGGACCAGCACACACCGCTCACAGCATGAAACTACCCTTAACTACCAGGACCAACTCACACCGCTCACAACATGAAACTACCCTTAACTACCAGGACCAGCACACACCGCTCACAGCATGAAACTACCAGGACCAGCACACACCGCTCACAACATGAAACTACCCTTAACTACCAGGACCAACTCACACCGCTCACAGCATGAAACTACCCTTAACTACCAGGACCTACACACACCGCTCACAGCATGAAACTACCCATAACTACCAGGACCAGCACACACCGCTCACAGCATGAAACTACCCTTAACTACCAGGACCAACTCACACCGCTCACAGCGTGAAACTACCCTTAACTACCAGGACCAGCACACACCGCTCACAGCATGAAACTACCCTTAACTACCAGGACCAACACACACCGCTCACAGTGTGAAACTACCCTTAACTACCAGGACCAACACACACCGCTCACAGTGTGAAACTACCCTTAACTACCAGGACCAACACACACCGCTCACAGCATGAAACTACCCTTAACTACCAGGACCAACACACACCGCTCACAACATGAAACTACCCTTAACTACCAGGACCAACACACACCGCTCACAGCATGAAACTACCCTTAACTACCAGGACCAACACACACCGCTCACAGCATGAAACTACCCTTAACTACCAGGACCAACTCACAACGCTCACAGTGTGAAACTACCCTTAACTACCAGGACCAGCACACACCGCTCACAGCATGAAACCAAACTACAAAACATAAATAGCGAAACACAAAACATACAATAATCCCATCCCCATCCTGACCCCTGATTGGAAGACCTAAAACATTTATACTGTACATTTGTGTATATAATTATTCCAACACTCATCAGTTCCACCCTTCAGACAGCCACTGATCAACCCATCTTTCCTAATAAATCATAATTCTACCATTTCCTCTCGCAATGCATCCCTCCATTCTCCCATGGTGTCTCACTAGTGACTTGAACCTCCCCATTGCAACATTTCTGCCCAAAATGCCACAAAAATAAGTGTTTTACCCAAGAGCACAATGATATTTCCTGTTGACTGACTGTGGTCCTTCAAATCCCCCAGCAATACTGTTTGCAGGTCCAACTGCACCCTGATATTATGGCATAACAACCATTCCTGGACCTGACTCCAAAAACAAGCCACCCGTGACAGTACCAAAAGAGATGCTCTATTGATTCTGTTTCTGTATGGCAGAGTCTGTACCGGTCTGACTGTTGAATACCCCATATACTGAGCATTCTTTTTGTAGTGAGAATTTTATATAATAGCTTAAATTGAAAATAACTAATTGAAGCATCAATTGTTGTTTTGTATATCAGTTCATATACCCGATGCCATGGTATTGGGACATCGAAAATCTGTTCCCAACTATACGGAACGAAAATATAAACGCAACCTGTAACAATTTCAAATATGTTTTTCAACTACTTTCAGTTCATATAAGGAACTCAGTCAACTGAATTAAATTCAGTAGGCCTTAATGATGGATTTCACTTGACTGGGCAGGGGCGTAGCCACGGGTGGGCCTGGGAAGGCATAGGCCCACCCACAGAGGAGCCAGGCCCAGGCAATCAGAATACGTTTTAAAGGGGCTTTATTTTACAGGCAGAAAAACCCCTCAGTTTCATCAGCTGTCTGGGTGGCTGGTCTCAGACGATCCCGCAGGTGAAGAAGCTGGATTTGGAGGTCCTGGGCTGGCGTGGTTACACCTAGTCTGCGGTTGTCAGGCCGGTTGAACATATTGCCATATTTTCTAAAACGTTGTTCATTTCTATCTCATAAGCCACCTCGGTTTATGAGATAGAAATGAACATTAAATTCTCCTGCAACAGCTCTGTGGACATTCCTGCAATCAGCATGCAAATGACACTCCCTCAACTTGAGACATCTGTGGCATTGTGTTGTGTGGCCAAACTTTTTATTGTCCCCAGCACAAGGTGCACCTGTGTAATGATCATGTTGTTTAATCAGCTTCTTGATATGCCACAGGTGGATGGATTATCTTGGCAAAGGAGAAATGCTCACTAGGGATGTATAAAATATGTGCACAAAGAAATGTATTCCTTTCACTTTTAAGTACTTTCCTTTTCCATTTTTTGTGGCAGAGCTGCAATGAGTTGGTTCTAATTTTACATCTCCACACACATGGATTAATTGGTTGTATAACATAATTATACCGTCGTTGTTTACAATTTCATTCACAAACATGATAACTTTCTTATACAGTGCATTCGGGAACTATTCAGACCCCTTGAATTTTTCCGCATTTTGTTACGTTACAGCCTTATTCTAAAATGTATTAAATCGTTTTTTTCCTCATCAATCTACACACAATAAATAGCCCATAATGACAAAGAAAAAACATGTTTTCAGAATTTTTTGAAAAAATATATATAAATAAACTGATATCACATTTACATAAGTATTCAGACCCTTTACCCAGTACTTTGTTGAAGCACCTTTGACAGAGATTACAGTCTCGAGTCTTCTTGGGTATGACGCTACAAGCATGGCACACCTGTATTTGGGGAGTTTCTCCCATTCTTCTCTGCAGAACCTCTCAAGCTCTGTTAGGTTGGATGGGGAGTGTCGCTGCACAGCTATTTTCAGGTCTCTCCAGAGATGTTCGATCGGGTTCATGTCCGGGCTCTGGCTGGGCAACTCAAGAATATTCAGAGACTTGTCTCAAAGCCACTCCTGCGTTGTCTTGGCTGTGTGCTTATGGTCGTAGTCCTGTTGGAAGGTGAACCTTCGCCTCAGTCTGAGGTCCTGAGCGCTCTGGAGCAGGTTTTCATCAAGGATCTCTCTGTACTTTCCTCTGTTTATCTTTCCCTCGATCCTGACTAGTCTCCCAGTCCCTGCCACTGAAAAACATCCCCACAGCATGATGCTGCCACCACCATGGTTCACCGTAGGTATGATGCTAGGTTTCCTCCAGACGTGACGCTTGGCATTCAGGCCAAAGAGTTCAATCTTGGTTTCATCAGACCAGAAAATCTTGTTTCTCATGGTGTGAGTCTTTAGGTGCCTTTTTTGGGAAACTCCAAGCAGGCTGAAATGTGCCTTTTTACTGAGGAGTGGCTTCCGTCTGGCCATTTTACCATAAAGGCCTGATTGGTGGAGTGCTGCAGAGATGGTTGTCCTGGAAGGTTCTCCCATCTCCACAGAGGAACTCTGGAGCTATGTCAGTGACCATTGGGTTCTTGGTCACCTCCCTGACCAAAGCCCTTCTCCCACGATTGCTCAGTTTGGCCGGGCGGCCAGCTCTAGGAAGAGTCTTGGTGGTTCCAAACTTCTTCTAGAATGATGGAGGACACTGTGTTCTTGGGGACCTTCAATGCTGCAGAAAGGTTTCGGTACCCTTCCCCAGATCTGTGCCTCGATACAATCCTGTCTCGGAGCTTTACGGACAATTCCTTCGATCTCATGGCTTGATTTTTGCTCTGACATGCACTGTCAACTGTGGGACCTTATATAGACCGGTTATGTGCCTTTCTAAATCATGTCCAATGAATTGAATTGACCACAGGTAGCCTCCAATCAATTTGTAGAAACATCTCAAGGATGATCAATTGAAACAGCATGCAGCTCATGCTCAATTTCGAGTCTCATATCAAAGGGTCTGAATACTTATGTAAATATTGTATTTCAGTTTTTTGCTAAAATGTCTAAAAACCTGTTTTTGCTTTGTCATTATGGGCTATTGTGTGTAGATTGATGAGGAAAATGTTGTATTTAATACATTTTAGAATAAGGCTGTAACGTAACAAAATATGGAAAAAGTCAAGGTGTCTGAATATTTTCAGAATGCACGGTACATTATCTTCAAGAAAATTGGTTTATCCTCTGTCAGTAGGGAAAGGGGGATACTTGGTCAGTTGTACAACTGAATGCCTTCAACTGAAATGTGTCTTCCGCATTCAACCCAACCCCTCTGAATCAGAGAGGAGCGGGGGCTACCTTAATCGACATCCATGTCTTCGGCGCTCGGAACAGTGGGTTAACTGTCTTGCTCAGGGGCAGAACGACATATTTTTACCTTGTCAGCTCTGGGATTCGATCCATCAACCTTTCGGTTGCTGGCCCAACGCTCTAATTGGAGTTTAGCCATATCATTTGCTGTAGTATAGATTCTGCCTACTCTGGAGGATAAATTTGGAATAGCCAACTCTGTTTAGCTTCATTTAACAATAAGGATACTTTAAACAGGGCTCCATTGTCAATCCACCAGAAATGGATAGTTTTAATCTGTATAACAGCAAAGAGACCCCTTTTTAACATCAGATGTGCATCTCTTAGTAGCCTACTGGAAAACCAGTTTGGATTTAGATATAGTTTTGGTATAATAGAAGCTTTAAGAGAGAGGTTTAATGCCTTGATATTTTTTTTGCCCTCAACTCATATTCATTATATACATAAACCCATTTAACGTCATCTGGTTTTCCATTCCAAATAAAATGAAATAGTTTTTGCTTGAATTTGAAAAAGCATTATCCTGGGGTCGGTAGAGCCATGAATAGATAAACTGTAATATCATTAGAGAATGAATCAGTGTACTTTTCCCATAGATGGACAGGTCTTTCCATTTCCATGGTTTCAAGATCTTAGCTACACTACATGACCAAAAGTATGTGGACACCTGCTCATTGAACATCTCATTCCAAAATCATGGGCGTTAATATGGAGTTGGTCTCCCCTTTGTTACTATAACAGTCCCCACTCTTCTGGGAAGGCTTTCCACTAGATGTTGGAACATTGCTGTGAGGACTTGCTTCCATTCAACCACAAGAGTATTAGTGAGGTCGGGCACTGATGTTGGGTGATTAGGCCTGGCTCGCAGTTGGCATTCCAATTCATCCCAAAGGTGTTTGATGGGGTTGAGGTCAGGGCTCTGTGCAATCTAGACAAACCATTTCTGAAACAGGAAAGGGCCTTCCCCAAACTGTTGCCACAAAGTTGGAGGCACAGAATCGTCTAGAATGTCATTGTATGCTGTAGCTCACTAGTTCACTAGAACTAAGGGGCCTAGCACGAACCATGAAAAACAGCACCAGACCATTATTCCTCCACCACCAAACTTTACAGTTGGCACTATGCACTGGGGCAGGTAGCGTTCTCATGTGATCCGCCAAACCCAAATTCGTCCGTTGGACTGCCAGATGGTAAAGCGTGATTCATCACTCCAGAGAACGTGTTTCCACTGCTCCACAGTCCAATGACGGCACTCCAGCTGTCATTGCGCATGGTGATCTTAGGTATGTGTGCGGCTGCTCGGCCATAGAAGCCCATTTCATGAAGCTCCCGATGAACAGTTCTTGTGCTGACGTTGCTTCCAGAGACAGATTGGAACTCGGTAGTGAGTGTTGCAACCGAGGACAGACAATGTTTAGGTGCTACTCGCATCAGCACTCGGCAGTCACGCTCTTTGAGCTTGTGTGGCCTACCATTTCGCGGCTGAGCCGTTGTTGCTCCGAGACGTTTCCACTTCACAATAACAGCACTTACAGTTGACTTGACTTGTTGGAAAGGTGGCGCTCTATGAAAGTGCCACATTGAAAGTAAGGCCATTCTACTGCCAATGTTTGTCTATGGCGATTGCATTGCTGTGTGCTCGATTTTATACAACTGTCAGCAACAGGTGTGGCTGAAAAAGCCAAATCCCCTAATTTGAAGGGGTGTCCACATACTTTTGAATAATGCGTCCTGCTTGGAGGAACTTATTTATTGAATACCTCAGTAGTCTATTTATCATACTTCTTAATAAAGCACTAGGAATTACTTCATAAGATGATTACTCATGATTTGGATCCGGCAAAATCATATGCTGGTGCCACTTATTGTAAAAGTTAGAGGCCTGTGACACCAGGGGAACATGTTAGTCTGGAGCCCTGTAATAGTAATTAACACTTACAGTGGCTTGCGAAAGTATTCACCCCCCTTGCCATTTTTCCTATTTTGTTGCCTTACAACCTGGAATTAAAATTGATTTTTGGGGGGTTTGTATCATTTGATTTACACAACATGCCTACCACTTTCAAGATGCAAAATATGTTTTATTGTGAAACAAACAAGAAATAAGACAAAAAACCTGAAAACTTGAGCGTGCACAATTCCCCTCCCGAAGTCAATACTTTGTAGAGCCACCTTTTGCAGCAATTACAGCTGCAAGTCTCTTGGGGTATTTCTCTATAAGCTTGGCACATCTAGCCACTGGGATTTTTGCCCATTTTCAAGGCAAAACTGCTCCAGCTCCTTCAAGTTGGATGGGTTCCGCTGGTGTACAGCAATCTTTAAGTCATACCACAGATTCTCAATTGGATTGAGGTGGATTGAGGTCTGGGCTTTGACTAGGCCATTCCAAGACATTTAAATGTTTCCTCTTAAACAACTCAAGTGTTTCTTTAGCAGTATGCTTAGGGTCATTGTCCAGCTGGAAGGTGAACCTCCGTCCCAGTCTCAAATCTCTGGAAGACTGAAACAGGTTTCCCTCAAGAATTTCCCTGTATTTAGGGCAATCCATCATTCCTTCAATTCTGACCAGTTTCCCAGTCCCTGCCGATGAAAAACATCCCCACAGCATGATGCTGCCACCACCATGCTTCACTGTGGGGATGGTGTTCTCGGGGTCATGGGAGGTGTTGGGTTTGTGCCAGACATAGCTTTTTCCTTGATGGCCAAAAAGCAACATTTTAGTCTCATCTGACCAGAGTACCTTATTCCATATGTTTGGGGAGTCTCCCATATGCCTTTTGGCGAACACGAAACGTGTTTGCTTATTTTTTTATTTTTGCAATGGCTTTTTTCTGGCCACTCTTCGGTAAAACCCAGCTCTGTGGAGTGTACGGCTTCAAGTGGTCCTATGGATAGATACTCCAATCTCCGCTGTGGAGCTTTGCAGCTCCTTCAGGGTTATCTTTGGTCTCTTTGTTGCCTCTCTGATTAATGCCCTCCATGCTTGATCCGTGAGTTTTGGTGGGCGTCCCTCTCTTGGCAGGTTTGTTGTGGTGCCAAATTCTTTAAAAAAAATTCAAACAGATTTAATGGTGCTCCGTGGGATGTTCAAGGTTTTTCTAACTCAACCCTGATCTGTACTTCTCCACAACTTTGTCCCTGACCTGTTTGGAGAGCTCATTGGTCTTCATGGTGCCGCTTGCTTGGTGGTGCCCCTTGCTTAGTGGTGTTTCAGACTCTGGGGCTTTTCAGAACAGGTGTATATATACTGAGATCATGTGACACTTAGATTGCACACAGGTGGACTTTATTTAACTAATTATGTGACTTCTGAAGGTAATTGGTTGCACCAGATCTTATTTAGGGGCTTCATAGCAAAGGGGGTGAATACATATGCACGCACCACTTTTCCGTTTATTTTTTTAATTTCACTTCACCAATTTGGACTATTTTGTGTATGTCCATTACATGAAATCCAAATAAAAATCCATTTAAATTACAGGTTGTAATGCAACAAAATAGGAAAAACACCAAGGGGGATGAATACTTTTGCAAGGCACTGTAGGGTAGGTGACAGGCGCTAATTAAGCAATAAGGCCCGAGGAGGTGTGGTATATGGGAAATATACCACAGCTAAGGGAAGTTCTTATGCACAACGCAATGCAGAGTGCCTGGACACAGCCCTTAGCCGTGGTATATTAGCCATATATCACAAAGCCCTAAGGTGCCTTAAAACCTCTACCGACCCCCCCTCCCGGATCCGGGATCCTCCTCATCAGAAACGCTGATTAGCATAGCCTAGCCTAGCGCCACAGGGAATATCATATAATATAATTTCATGAAATCACAAGTCCAATACAGCAAATGAAAGATAAACATCTTGTGAATCCAGCCAACATGCCCAATTTTTAAAATGTTTTACAGCGAAAACACAACATATATTTATGTTAGCTCACCACAATAGCGCAACACACAACGCCATTTTTTCACCGCAAAGATAGCTTTCACAAAACCCACAAATAGAGATAAAATGTATCACTAACCTTTGAACAACTTCATCAGATGACAGTCTTATGACATCATGTTATACAATACATTTATGTTTTGTTCGAAAATGTGCATATTTATAGCTACAAATCTGGGTTTTACAACGCAGCCATGGTCACAAATGGCACCAAAACAGCCAGAATAATTACAGAGAGCAACGTGAAATACAGAAATACTCATCATAAAACTTTTATGAAAAATACATGTTGTACAGCAAATGAAAGATAAACATCTTGTGAATCCAGCCAACATGTCCGATTTTTAAAAATGTTTTACAGCGAAAACACAACATATATTTATGTTAGCTCACCACAATAGCCCAAAACACAACGCCATTTTTTCACCGTAAAGATAGCTTTCACAAAACCCACAAATAGAGATAAAATTAATCACTAACCTTTGAACAACTTCATCAGATGACAGTCTTATGACATCATGTTATACAATACATTTATGTTTTGTTCGAAAATGTGCATATTTATAGCTACAAATCTGGGTTTTACAACGCAGCCATGGTCACAAATAGCACCAAAATGTCCGGAGAAATTTTAGACAGCCACGTAATCTAACAGAAAAACTCATCATAAACTTTGCTGAAAAATACAAGTTGCATATATAATTAAAGATACACCTGTTCTTAATACAACCGCTGTTAGATTTAAAAAAAAAAAATAACTTTAGTACAAAGCACAGCATGCAATAATCTGAGACAGCGCTCAGCCATTCTCCGCCATGTTGGAGTCCAAAGAGTCCACAAAAATACGAAATAACATCATAAATATTCCCTTACCTTTGATGATCTTTCATCAGAATGCAGTGCAAGGAGTCCTAGCTCCACAATAAATCGTTGTTTTGTTTTAAAATGTAAATTTCTTCTGTCGAATTAGCAACTTTGGCTAGCATAGTGGAGCTCACGTGTCCATGAAGATTTTACGCATGAACGAAAAATTCAAAAAGTCATAATAATAGTCGAATAAACTGGTCAAACTCAGTTGATAATCCATCTTTAGGATGTTTTTCAGAAATCAATCCAATAACGTCCCAGACGGAGCATTTCTTCGTGTCTACCTAACGCATTGCAGAAAACGATGTGACAAACCCTAGTGCGTAGCCAGGTACTACCAATATGGCTGACCTCTCACTCCAACGAGTCCCATCCGGTCCCAGAAAAAGCTAGAGACTTCATTCCACATTCTACTGCCTGTTGACATCTAGTGGAAGGCGTATGAAGTGCTTACAGATCCATAAATAAAAGACAATTGAATAGGCAATGCCTTTCACAGAGACCCATTTCAGAATTTTCACTTCCTGTTTGGAAGTTTGCCTGCCAAATGAGTTCTGTTTTACTCACAGATATAATTCAAACAGTTTTAGAAACTTCAGAGTGTTTTCTATCCAATAGTAATAATAATATGCATATCATATGATCTAGAACAGAGTACGAGGCCGTTTAATTTGGGCACTATTTTATCCCAAAGTGAAAATGGCGCCCCCTATTAAGAAGAAGTTAATGCTATTGGTTACTGGTTACCAACGTAATTAGTAAAAATAAATGTTTTGTCAGACTCGTGGTATACAGTCTGATATACCACAGCTGTCAGCCAATCAGCATTCAGGGCTCGAACCACACAGTTTATAATTTGCAATATAGCCTAGATCATTAGCTTGGCTTTTTTAATGTATACGGGATGGGGGGAGTTGTCAGCTTGCGCGGTGATGTGGGCAGGTGAAGATAAAATGCAGTGGCCGAATTCTTGTCCCAGTCCGTCACTGAGGGAGAGAGACAGAGAGAAAGGGAGACAAAGAGGGCAGAGAGAGAGGGACAGAGAAGGAGGAAGGGAGGGGGACAGTAAGGGAAGGGAGAGAGAAAAGGGTAAAGAGGAAGAAAGATAAAGAGAGAGAGGGGGACAGAGAGAGAGAGAGAGAGGGGGACAGAGAGAGAGAGAGAGAGAGGGGGACAGAGAGAGAGAGAGAGGGGGACAGAGAGCATGCCAGTGAGAGCAGCAGGCACCCAGGCATCTGGGCCACCACATCGAGCAGCTCCTCAGAGAAAATCACCTCTAATTGAAAAGCATGCTTATTAACCCAGTGGGTGTGGAGAGTCAAATGCATTCAACGTGTCAGAGGCTGGGAACAGAGGACTCCTGCACTTTGGCTCTGACGCACCACACACACTTACACAAATATGTATACGCACACTGATGATGATGTGTGTTTATTGCATGGGCTGTGGAGCCCCAGCCCAGGTCACAGCAGGAGTCACATTGTACAGGTTAATGCTGCTGTCAAATCATGTTGGCTGTCAATGTACAGAACCAGTCAAAAGTTTGGAAGTTCATTCAAGGGTTTTTCTTTATTTTTACTATTTTCTACAGGGAAGATCAACACTATGAAATAACACACATGGAATCATGTAGGAACCAAAAAAGAGAGAAACTAATCTAAATATATTTTATATTTTCAAAGTAGCCACCCTTTCCCTTGATGGCAGCTTTGCACACTCTTGGCATTCTTTCAACCAGCTTCATGAGGTAGTTACCTGGAATGCATTTAAATGAACAGGTGTGCCTTGAAAGTAAATTTGTCGAATTTCTTTCCTTAATGCGTTTGAGCCAATCAGTTGTGTTGTGACAAGGTAGGGGTGGTATACAGAAGATAGCCCTATTTGGTAAAAGACCAAGTCCATATTATGGAAAGAACAGCTCAAATAAGCAAAGAGAAATGACAGTCCATCATTACTTTAAGACATGAATGTCAGTCAATCCAGACATTTCAAGAACTTTGAAAGTTCCTTCAAGTGCAGTCGCAAAAACCATCAAGTGCTATGATGAAACTGGCTCTCATGAGGACCGCCACAGGAAAGGAAGACCCAGAGTTACCTCTGCTGCAGAGGATACGTTCATTTGTTACCAGCCTCAGAAATTGCAGCCCAAATAAATTCTTCACAGAATCCAAGTAACGGACACATCTCAACATGAACTGTTCAGAGGAGACTGCGTGAATCAGGCCTTCATGATCGAATTGCTGCAAAGAAACCACTACTAAAGAACACTGATAATATGAAGAGACTTGCTTGGGCCAAGAAACATGAGCAATGGACATGACCGATGGAAATCTGTCCTTTTGGTCTGAGTCCAAATTTAAGACTTTTGGTTCTGAACGTTGTGTCTTTGTGAGACGCATACTAGGTGAACGGATGATCTCTGCATGTGTGGTTCCCACTGTGAAGCATCGAGGAGGAGGTGTGATGGTGTGGGGGTGCTTTGCTGGTGACGTTGTTGATGATTTATTTAGAATTCAAGGCACACTTTATTTACCAGCATGGCTACCACAACATTCTGCAGCGATACGCCATCCCATCTCAAAAATCAAAAATGAGTTTGTCACATACACGTGTTTAGCAGATATTATTGCAGGTGTAGCATAATGCTTGTGTTTCTAGCTCCAACAGTGCAGTAATATCTAACGAGTAATATCTAACAATTTCACAACAATATGCACAAATCTAAAGTAAAGGAATGGATTTAAGAATATATAAATATTTAGACTAAGATACAGTAGAATGGGATAGAATAAATCAAATCAAATCAATCTTTATTTGCCACATGCGCCGAATAAAACAATTGTAGACCTTACCGTGAAATGCTTACTTACACGCCCTTACCCAACAGTGCAGTTCAAGAAGAGTTAAGAAAATATTTACCAAATAAACAAAAGTAAAAAATAATCAAAAGTAACACAATAACATAACAATAACGAGGCTATATACAGGGGGTACCGTTACTGAGTCAGTGTGCGGGGATAGAGGTTAGAGGTAATTTGTACATGTAGGTAGGGGTGAAGTGACTATGCATAGATAATAAACAGCGAGTAGCAGCAGTGTACAAAACAAATGGGGGCAGTCAATGTAATAGTCCGGTGGTCATTTGACTGATTGTTCAGCAGTCTTATGGCTTCGGGGTAGAAGCTGTTAAGGTGCCTTTTGGTCCTAGACTTGGCTCTCCGGTACTGCTTGCCGTACTGCAGCAGAGAAAACAGTCTATGACTGGTGACTGGAGTCTTTGACAATTTTATGAGGTTTCCTCCGACACCGCCTATTATATAAGTCCTGGATTGGAAGCTTGGCTCCAGTCATGTACTGGGCCGTACACGCACTACCCTCTGTAGCGCCTTACGGTCAGATGCCAAGCAGTTGCCATACCAGGTGGTGATGCAACCGGTCAGGATGCTCTCAATGGTGCAGCTGTAGAACATTTTGAGGATCTGGGGACCCATGCCAAATCTTTTCAGTCTCCTGAGGGGGAAAAGGTTTTGTTGTGGACACCAAGGAACTTGAAACTCTCGACCCGCTCCGCTACAGCCCCGTTGATGTTAATGGGGACCTGTTCGGCCCGCCTTTTCCTGTAGTCCACGATCAGCTCCTTAGTCTTGCTCACATTGAGGGAGAGGTTGTTTTCCTGGCACCACACTGCCTGTTCTCTGACCTCCTCCCTGTAGGCTGTCTCATCGTTGTGATCAGGCCTACCACTGTTGTCGTCAGCAAACTTAATGATGGTGTTGGAGTTGTGTTTGGCCACGCAGTCGTGGGTGAACAGGGAGTACAGGAGGGGACTAAGTACACACCCCTGAGGGGCCCCAGTGTTGAGGATCAGCGTGGCAAATGTGTTGTTGCCTACCCTACCACTTGGGGGCGGCCCGTCAGGATGTCCAGGATCCAGTTGCAGAGGGAGGAGTTTAGTCCCAGGGTCCTTAGCTTGGTGATGTGCTTCGTGGGCCCTATGATGTTGAACTCTGAGCTGCAGTCAATGAACAGCATTCTCACATAGGTGTTCCTTTTGTCCAGGTGGGAAAGGGTAGTGTGGAGTGCGATTGAGATTGCGTCATCTGTGGATCTGTTGGGGCGGTATGCGAATTGGAGTGGGTCTAGGGTATCCGGGAGGATGCTGTTGATGTGAGCCATGACAAGAACTTCATGGCTACCGACGTGAGTGCTACAGGGTGGTAATCATTTAGGCAGGTTACCTTCGCTTCCTTGGGCACAGGGACTATGGTGGTCTGCTTGAAACATGTAGGTATTACAGACTCAGTCAGGGAGAGGTTGAAAATGTCAGTGAAGACACTTGCCAGTTGATCCGCGCATGCTTTGAGTACACGTCCTGGTAATCCATCTGGCTCCTCGTCTTTGTGAATGTTGACCTGTTTAAAGGTCTTGCTCACATCGGCTACCGAGAGCTTTATCACACAGTCATCCAGAACAGCTGGTGCTCTCGTGCATGCCTCAGTGTTGCTTGCCTCGAAGCCAGCATAAAAGGCATTTAGCTCGTCTGGTAGGCTTGCATCACTGGGCAGCTTGCGTCTGGGTTTCCCTTTGTAGTCCGTAATAGTTTTCAAGCCCTGCCACATCCGACAAGCGTCAGAGCCGGTGTAGTAGGAGTCAATCTTAATACTGTATTGACGTTTTGCTTGTTTGACGGTTCGTCTGAGGGCATAGCGGGATTTCTTATAGGCGTACGGATTAGTGTCCCGCTCCTTGAAAGCGGCAGCTCTAGCCTTTAGCTGGATGCGGATGTTGCCTGTTGCTTCTGGTTGGGATATGTACGTACGGTCACTGTGGGGACGACGTCGTCAATGCGCTTTTGATGAAGCAGATGACTGAGGTGGTATACTCCTCAATGCCATTGGATGAATCCCGGAACATATTCCATTCTGTGCTTGAAAAAACAGTCCTGTAGTGTAGCATCCGCGTCATCTGACCACTTCCGTATTGAGCGAGTCACTGGTACTTCCTGCTTTAGTTTTTTGCTTGTAAGCAGGAATCAGGAGGATATATTTATGGTCAGATTTGCCAAATGGAGGGCGGGGGAGAGTTTTGTATGCATCTCTGTGTGTGGAGTAAAGGTGGTCTAGAGGTTTGTTTTCTCCTCTGGTTGACATGTGACATGCTGGTAAAAATTTGGTAAAACTGACTTAAGTTTACCTGCATTAAAGTACCCGGCCACTAGGAGCGCCGCTTCTGGGTGAGCATTTTCTTGTTTGCTCTTGTTTGCTTATAGAGTTGGTTGAGTGCGGTCTTAGTGACGGCATCGGTCTGTGATGGTAAATAGACGGCTATGAATAATATAGATGAGATCTCTCTTGGTCGATAGAGTGGTCTACAGCTTATCATCAGGTACTCTACCTCAGGCGAGCAATACCTCGACACTTCTTTAATGTTAGACATTGCGCACCAGCTGTTATTGATTAAAGACACACTCCCACCCCTCATCTTACTAGACTGTTCTCTGTTCTGCCGGTGCATTGAAAATCCCTCCAGCTCTATATTATCTGTGTGCAGGGTGGGAAAAGTATGTGAACCCTTGGATTTAATAACTGGTTGACCCTCCTTTGGCAGCAATAACCTCAACCGAACATTTTCTGTAGTTGCGGATCAGACCTGCGTAACGGTCAGGAGGAATTTTGGACCATTCCTCTTTACAAAACTGTTTCAGTTCAGCAATATTCTTGGGATGTCAGGTGTGAACTTCTGTTGAGCTTCAATTGGCGAACAGATAGCCTAACATTCTCCTGCAAAAACTTGGGAAGTCATTTTTCCGTCGAAGATAGCAAGCTTACACTAGCAAGCTGTCCAAGCCCTGAGGCAGCAAAGCATCCCCAAACCATGATGCTCCCTCCACCATACTTTACAATTGGGATGAGGTTTTGATGTTGGTGTGCTGTTCCTTTGTTTCTCCACACATAGTGTTGTGTGTTCCTTCCAAACAACTCAACTGTAGTTTCATCTGTCAACAGAATATTTTGCCAGTAGCGCTGTGGAACATCCAGGTGCACTGTCGCAAACTTCAGACTTGCAGCAATGGTTTTTTTGGACAGCACTGGCTTCTTCCGTGGTGTCTTCCCATGAACACCATTCTTGTTTAGTGTTTTACGTATCGTAGACTCGTCAACAGAGATGTTAGCATGTTCCAGAGATTTCTGTAAGTCTTTAGCTGACACTCTTCTTGATTCTTTTTAACCTCATTGAGCATTCTGCACTGTGCTTTTGCAGTCATCTTTGCAGGACGACCACTCCTAGGGAGAGTAGCAACAGTGCTGAACTTTCTCCATTTATAGACAATTTGTTTTACCATGGACTGATGAGCATCAAGGCTTTTAGAGATACTTTTGTAACCCTTTCCAGATTTACGCAAATCAACAATTCTTAATCTTAGGTCTTCTGAGATCTCTTTTGTTCGAGGCATGGTTCACATTAGGCAATGCTTCTTGTGAATAGCAAACTCACATTTTGTGAGTGTTTTTTATAGGGCAAGCCAGCTCTAACCAACATCTCTAATCTCGTCTCATTCCAGGTTAGCTGACTCCTGACTCCAATTAGCTTTTGGAGAAGTCATTAGCCTAGGGGTTCACATACTTTTTCCAACCTACACTGTGAATGTTTAATATGTTTATATGTTCAATATAGACAAGAAAAATACAATAATTTGTGTGTTATTAGTTTAAGCACACTATGTTTGTCTTGTTGTTACTTAAATGAAGATCAGATCAAATTTGATGACCAATTTATGCAAAAATCCAGATAATTCCAAAGGGTTCACATACTTTTTCTTGCCACTGTATATACATATGAGATGAGTAATGCAAAATATGTAAACCTTATTAAAGTGACTAGTGTTCCATTATTAAAGTGGCCAGTGATGATTTCAAGTCTATGTATATAGGGCCGCAGCCTAATGTGTTAATGATGGCTATTTAACAGTCTGAAGCTGTTTTTCAGTCTCTCGGTCCCAGCTTTGATGCACCTGTACTGACCTCGCCTTCTGGATGATAGCGGGGTGAACAGGCAGTGGCTCGGGTGGTTGTTGTCATTGATGATCTTTTTGGCCTTCCTGTGACATCGGGTGCTGTAGATGTCCTGGAGGGCAGGTAGTTTGCCCCCGGTGATGCGTTGGGCAGACAGTTGCCGTACAAGGCGGTGATACACCCCAAGGGTGTATCATCTCAATTGTGCATCTGTAAAAGTTTGTGTGGGTTTTAGGTGCCAAACCAAATTTCTTCAGCCTCGAGACTTTGAAGAGGCACTGTTGCACCTTCTTCACCACACTGTCTGTGTGGGTGGACAATTTCAGTTTGTCAGTAATGTGTACGCCGAGGAACTTGAAGCTTTCCACCTTCTCCACTGCGGTCCCATCGATGTGGATAGCGGTGTGCCCCCTCTGCTGTTTCCTGAAGATCAGCTTCTTTGCTTTATTGACGTTGGGTGAGAGGTTGTTTTCCTGGCACCACACTCCCAGTGTGTCTCGTCCTTGTTGGTAATCAGGCCTAATACTGTTGTGTCGTCTGCATACTTGAAGATTGAGTTTGAGGCGTGCGTGGCCACGCAGTCATGGGTGAACCGGGATTACAGCAGGGTGCTGAGCACGCATCCTTGTGGGGCCCCAGTGTTGAGGATCAGCGAAGTGGAGGTGTTGTTTCCTACTTTCACCACCTGGGGGCGGCCCGTCAGGAAGGCCAGGACCCAGTTGCACAGGGCAGGATTCAGACCCATTGCCTCGAGCTTAACGATGAGCTTGGAGGGTACTATGGTGTACAATGCTGAAGTATAGTCAGTGAACAGCATTCTTACATAGGTATTCATCTTGTCCAGGTGGCAATTGCGTCGTCTGTGGATCTATTGGGGCGGTAAGCAAATTGAAGTGGGTCTAGGGTGTCAGGTAAGGTAGAGGTGATATGATCCTTGACTAGACTCTCAAAGCACTTCATGATGACAGAAGTGAGTGCTACGGGGCAATAGTCATTTAGTTCAGTTACCTTTGCTTTCTTGGGTACAGGATCAATTGTGGACATCTTGAAGCATGTGGGGACTGGGATAGGGAGAGATTGAATATGTCCGTAACACTCCAGCCAGCTGAGGACGTGGCTAGGGATGCCATCTGGGCCGGCAGCCTTGCCAGGGTTAACATGCTTAGACGTCTTACTCACATCGGCCACAGAGAAGGAGGGCCAACAGTCCTTGGTAGCGGGCCGCGTCGGTGGCGCTGTGTTATCCTCAAAGTGGGCGAAGAAGGTGTTTAGCTTGTCCGGAAGCAAGACGTCAGTGTCTGCGACGTGGGTGGTTTTCCCTTTGTAGTCCTTGATTGTCTGTAGACCTTGCCACATACGTCTCCTGTCTGAGCCGTTGAATTGCGACTCCACTTTGTCTCTATACTGACGTTTTGCCTGTTTGATTGCCTTACGGAGGGAATAACTTCACTGTTTGAATTCGGCCATATTCCCAGTTACCTTGCCATGGTTAAATGCGATGGTTCGCGCTTTCAGTTTGGCACGAATGCTGCCATCTATCCATGGTTTCTGGTTAGGGTAGGTTTTAATAGTCACAGTGGGTACAACATCTCTTATACACTTCCTGATGAACTCAGTCACCGTATCAGTGTATTCGTCAATGTTATTCTTAGAGGCTACACAGAACATATCACAGTCCGCGTGATCAAAACAATCTTGAAGCGTGGATTCCGATTGGTCAGACCAGCGATAAATAGAGTATGTTACAATCCCTGATGTCTCTCTGGAAGGAAATCCTCGTCCTGAGCTCGTTAACTTTATTATCCAGAGACGGAACATTAGCGAGTAATATACTCGGAAGTGGTGGGTGGTGTGCGCGCCTCCTGAGTCAGACTAGATGTCCCCTCAGAGTGCCTCTCCTCTGCCGGCGGTGTTTTGAGTCAGCCTCTGGAATCAGTTCAGACCACTCTGCATCCCACTGCTGGCTTGCTTCTGAAGCTGAGCAGGGTCGGTCCCTACATGGGAAATCAGATGCTGCTGGAAGTGGTTTTGGAGGGCCAGTAGGAGGCACTCTTTCCTCTGATCTAAAAAAAAGTATCCCAATGCCCAAGGGCAGTGATTGGGGACATTGCCCTGTGTAGGGTGCCGTCTTTCGAATGGGACATTAAACGGGTGTCCTGACTCTCTGTGGTCACTAAAGATCCCATGGCACTTATCTTATTCTCTTGACGCTAGGGGTCAGATTATTATAATTTTTTTAAAATAACGTTCCCAAGGTAAACGGACTATTTCTCAGGTCCAGATCGTAGAATATGCATATAATTTACAGATTAGGATAGAAAACACTCCAAAATTTCCAAAACTGTCAAAATATTGTCTGTGAGTATAACAAAACTGATTCTGCAGGCGAAAACCTGAGGAAATCTAACCCGGAAGTGATTTTTGTTTTTAATCTGTGTTTCCTTGCCCATCTTTCTTCCATTTAAAGGGGTATCAACCAGATTCCTTTTCCAATGGCTTCCTCAAGCTGTGACCAGGCTTTAGACATAGTTACAGGCTTTTATTTTGAAAAATTAGCGAGATTTTTCAAAACTAGTGAGGTGTCCTTTGATTAGTTCCTGCGCGCGAGAGGGGTAGCTCTCCATTTCTTTCTCTCTTTTATTGAATAGGTTACGGTCCGGTTGAAATATTATCGATTATGTTTGTTAAAAACAACCTGAGGATTGATTATAAAAAACATTTGACATGTTTCTACGAACATTACGGATACTTTTTGGAATTTTCGTCGAACGGAACGAGGCTTTGGTTTTCTGAACATAACGCGCAACCCAAATGGCGTTTTTTTGTTATAAAAGTCATATTTATCGAACAAAAATAACATTTATTGTGTAACTGGGAGTCTCGTGAGTGCAACATCTGAAGACTATCAAAGGTAAGCGATTAATTTTATTGCTTTTCTGACTTTCGTGACCAAGCTAACCAAGCTAATATAAGGCTAACTGTTCTAGCATTGATTGATACACTCACAAAAGCTTGGATTGCTTTCGCTGCAAAGCATATTTTCAAAATCTGACACGATAGGTGGATTAACAACAAGCTAAACTGTGTTTTGGTATATTTCACTTGTGATTGCATGATTATAAATATTTTTAGTAATATTTTTGAATCTGATACGTTTGGGAATTTTCTTCTGCCTTTCAGGACCGGAACGAGGCTGTAGTTTTCTGAACATAACGCGCAACCCAAATGGCGTTTTTTTGTTATAAAAGTCATATTTATCGAACAAAAAGAACATTTATTGTGTAACTGGGAGTCTCCTGAGTGCAAACATCCGAAGATTATCAAAGGTAAGCGATTAATTTTATTGCTTTTCTGACTTTCGTGACCATGCTAATTTGGGGCTAACTGTTCTAGCATTGATTGATACACTCACAAAAGCTTGGATTTCTTTCGCTGTAAAGCATATTTTCAAAATCTGACACGATATGTGGATTAACAACAAGCTAAGCTGTGTTTTGGTATATTTCACTTGTGATTGCATGATTATAAATATTTTTAGTAATATTTTGCGCCCTGCAATTCAGCGGTTGTTTAGGAAAATGATCCCGCTAAAGGGATCCGTAGCGCAGAGAAGTTAAGAGTAGGGGTGTTAACCCCGGTGTCCTGGCTGAATTCCCAATCTCGCCTTCATACCGTCACCTAATCATCCCCAGCTTACAATTGGCTCCTTCATCCCCCCTCATCTCCCCTGTAACTATGCCCCAGGTCGTTGCTATAAATGAGTCAGTTTGACTTAACTGGTCAAATATATTTTTCAAATCAAATAATTACCCTGGGGGGTACGAATAAAGGATTAGATTTGGAAAAGTCGTGTTCCTGGTCGTAATGCTGGTGAGTTACCGCCGCTCTGACATCCAACAGTTCTTCCCGGCTGTATGTAATAACACAAACAATGTTATTGGCTAATAATGTAAGAAATAACACATAAAAAATAAAAAGATTCTGCAAAGTTTCCTAAGAGCTAGAAGCACGGCAGCCCATCTGTCAGCGCCATTTTCCATGAATCTGGTTTGCGCTTAGTGGGACTATCATTTGTTTTTCAACAGGACAATGACTCAACACACCTTCAGGCTTTGTAAGGGCTATTTGACCAAGAAAGAGCATGATGGAGTGCTGCATCAAATGACAAATTGAGATGGTTTGGGATGAGTTGGACCGCGGAGTGAAGGAAAAGCAGCCAACAAGTGCTCAGCATATGTGGAAACTCCTCCAGGTGAAGCTGGTTGAGAGAATGCCAAAAGTGTGCAAAGCTGTCATCAAGGCAAAGATTGGCTACTTTGAAAAATCCAAAATCTAAAATATCAATCATATAAATAACACTTTTTTGGTTACTACATGATTCCATGTGTGTTATTACTTAGTTTTGATGTCTTCAATATTGTTCTACAATGTAGCAAATGTAAAAAAATAAAGAAAAACCCTTCCATGAGTAGGTGTGTCCAAACTTTTGATTGGTACTGTATATGGAAACAGCCTTAATACCACTGCTGAGACTAACACACTGGGACTGGCACAGCCATAAACAGCCCTCCATGTGTGGCGGGACCTGCCGCGGTCTCATTACCAGCAGGGTAGTAGAGCAGTATGTTGCAAGTAGACTCCATTCTGGATCAAACATGGGACCTTGGCTCTCCATGGGAATATTTCTCAGTTATTTTGGCCAGTCAATGTCTGCGACTGTCCTGGCTCTGTGCCTCTGGCTCTCCCTGCCCCTCCATGTAAGGTGACATTTATATCCTTGACTTGTGCTGTGAGAGGTTGTGTCCTATCATGCAAGGCAAGATCTAATAGAGGCTTTTGTGTCCATCAGACGGCCTTGATTCTCTGTGGGCCCTCTATGCTGCACCTCTCTCTCTCTCTCTCTCTCTCTCTCTCTCTCTCTCTCTCTCTCTCTCTCACTCTCACTCTCACTCTCACTCTCACACACACACACACACACACACACACACACACACACACACACACACTACTATGTCTTACTATACTTGTGAGAACTTTTTAGGGACCAACAATTGATTCCAATTCAAAATCCTATTTTTCCTAACCATAAACCTTACCCTGACCCTTAACCCTAAACCTTACCCTTAACCTTAACCCTAATTCTAACCCTAAACTTAACCCCTAAGCCTAACATAGTCTTTTTACAAGTGAGGACTGGCAAAATGTCCTCAAGTCTGAATTTTAGTTGGTTTACTATTCTTGTGAGCATTTCTGGTACTCAAAAGTATAGTGAATCATGTACACACACACACCAAGGACAAAGGTGGAGGGGGAGGGAAAGGAAGATGGGAAAGAAGGAACGACATAGAGAAGAAGACAGTGATAGCTTTCAGACCCATGTCTTTATCATCCCAGCGAGCCCCTGCTGTAATGTCGCTCCCCCTGTCGTCTCGCCCTGCTAGCTGGTAATTGCCCTCATTGTGAAGGCAGCGCTCTGAAATGCCCAGGAGCTTCGGGACGAGGGCCGTCATCACCCCAACACACCCCAGGTGTCATCTCTGTCGCCCATGTGACGGCACTGAGCTGCCTAATTGCATGTTACACCCGGCTTGTCACCTCTGAGGCAGGCGGGTAGAGAGGAGAGGGGAGAGGAGGGGAGGGCTGTCAATGAGGCAAAGCTTCACATGCAGAAGGACCAGGGGACCAGAGACCAAGTGCAGGCCCGTCGTCTCCATTTCAATGACCCAGGCCTGACTTACACAGGTGTCAGTGGTTTTCAGACATTCTTCCAGTATGCAGCCTACATTTTCCAGTTATGATGAAGACTTGTTGCAGATGCAAATATATTTAAATGGTGATAAAGTACTATAGTATACAAAGACAGTAATCTACTTAGTCTTTTTGGGAGCCTGTTTGGATTCAAGTGCAGAGTGCTTTAGTGAGGATTCTGCCCCTCCCAACCTCTCCATACCTGCTGCATTTCAACCTCCATTAGTTCAAAGGCCGTGTGATGTTTCTTCAAACCTGGAGGGAGATAGTGGTGGGTTGTGCTCTCGAAGCACAGCTCGTCTGTCTGATGGAGAGTACGGAGTAGAGGCCCACTGTTCTGTTTTGATCTACACACTGGACAGTGCTCTTTAGTATGTGGAGTGGTGGATGGATGTGCCAATTGAGGCCTGCTATGCCTTAGTGCCTTCAGAAATAGCTGGATCCAGAGTCATCTGAAATATCCCTGGTGTGTATATACAGTATAATGCTTTTTAGTGCATGGCGTGTTTTTTTCTCTCTCTCATATCTGTCCAAAAGAAAGAAATTGCAGTGGTACTTTTGTTAAAACAGAGATAACTTTGTGGTAGAGATATACACACCACACCAGGCCTGAAATCCTTCTCTCCCTGAAAGCCGTTTTTATCAGGAGATGCTATTTGCTCTTCAGCACTGTCCCCCTTTTAATAATAGCAGAGGATAAGTAAGCCATTTGAGTAGGAATGTACTGCCTGGCTCTCCCTCAGCACTAACATAATGTTATATTAACACTGGGGAATCATAACAGTCACAAAATGAATGATATATTAACACTGGAAAATCACAACAGTTAATACTGTTCTTCCTGTCCTCCTCCTCTAGGTGCTTGTCTCTATGTTCTTCTGAGAGTAGTGTAGACAGACAGAAGTTATCTGGGGGTGTTACGTGATTGAACTATACAGTACTATACATCCCTTTATGACTTTAAACTCAGAATTCTCAGCCTCACTATACACATATGCGGTTCATCACACATTCATTCCCTGCTATTTCACACATCTGAATGGGCTGAAGAGCGTTTTTGTCAGTTGATTCTTCTTCTCTGTCAATGCAGACACATTAAGGCTCTGGATAGTAGTGAGGTAGTTAGGCTACAGTACTATGGCTGAATGGTGTTTGTGGCTCAGAGTCAATCAGTCAGTCTTCCCCTGAGCTTGGTGCTTCCAGTATTCAGACTGAGCCATGCCTTTGATAAGCGCTGCACACAGAGGTCTTCTTTGTAAGCATATGCAGCAGCAGCGCTAGTAGAGAGAGCTTTCCGTTCTGTCGGACAATGACACACACTCAGACATACACACACACATACACACAGAGGAGAATGACTCACCTTTCCTTGCACCGTGCGATGAACAGATGCCAATGGAGATTGTGCTCTTTTCATATTATTCACTCTCTCCTCCATTGCTTATTTTAACACAAGTCAACCTTTTTTTCAGCGAGTGCTTTCCTTTCTGTAAGCTTTAGAAAGCCTTACTGGATGACTGACAAGCCTGCCTTGTGAGTCACAAGGGAAAACCAAACACATATTGCAAATCCGACTCATTTCTGCCACAGCATGTCAACCCTACTGCATGTCAGTGTTTATTACAGGAGTGGGGTTTCTGTATTGATCACCTAATATTGCTGTGGGAGCTGAAGCAACACACAGAGAAAGCTCTTTAGGTTGGGAACCTGTCACCTCTCAATGTTTTGTGGTAACTTTATATTCTGCCTGAAGTAAGGGAAGGAGAAGAGGTGAAAAGATGATAGTGGCAGACAGGATGAAGAAAAGGGGAATGAGTGGGATACTGTATGTGTGTATATGGAAGGAGACAGAGAGGGTGAGGAGGAGAGGGTAAGGGCTATTGGGGAGAGGAAAGGAGACAAGTGTGCAAAGATGTGAGGGGTGCAATGATAGTTCGTGACCTCGAGCTGAAGTCGTTAAGGAAGGATGGAAGGTGAGATACGGTTCTGGGGGTCCACAGATGGGAAGAACAGGTTGGAAGAACTAAATCATACTCGTGCTTAGATCAGTGGTTTGCAAAAAATATATACAGTGGGGAGAACAAGTATTTGATACACTGCCGATTTTGCAGGTTTTCCTACTTACAAAGCATGTAGAGGTCTGTAATTTTTATCATAGGTACACTTCAACTGTGAGAGACGGAATCTAACAAAAATCCAGAAAATCACATTGTATGATTTTGAAGTAATTAATTTGCATTTTATTGCATGACTGTCACGTTCCTGACCTTATTTCCTTTGTTTAGTCTTTGTTTAGTTGGTCAGGATGTGAACTGGGTGGGTATATTCTATGTTTTGGTGTCTCATTGGTTTAGGTGTGTCTGATTGGCCTGATATGGTTCTCAATCAGAGGCAGGTGTTTTACGTTGTCTCTGATTGGGAACCATATTTAGGTAGGCTGTGTTCACTGTTTGTTTGTGGGTGATTGTTCCTGTTCATTGCGTTCTTTGTTTTATAGGTTCACATGTTCAGGACTGTAGCGTCGTTGGTTTCGTTTTGTTTATTGTTTTTGTTCGTGTAAAAGAAGTATTCAAATAAATATGGATACATACCACGCTGCGATTTGGTCCTCCTCTCAGAATCACCCACCAACCAAGGACCAAGCAGCGTGGTAACAGGCAGCGGCAGCAGGAGCAGCGCAAGAGGGAGGAAATAGAGCACTGGTCGATCGATCCAGAGAGAGTGCCGGAGCCCGCCTGGGATTCGTTGGAACAGTGCGAGGAGGGATACAGGAGAATGGAGGAACGGAGACGTTATCAAGGTACGCGGCTAGCACGGAAGCCTGAGAAGCAGCCCCAAAAATTTCTTGGGGCGGGGGCTAAAAGGGAGTGTGGCGAAGTCAGGTAGGAGACCTGCGCCAACTCCCCGTGCTTACCGTGGAGAGAGAGAGTACGGGCAGACACCGTGTTATGCGGAAGAGCGCACGGTGTCTCCTGTACGTGTGCTTAGCCCGGTGCGGTACATTCCAGCTCCACATATCGGCCGGGCTAGAGTGGGCATCGAGCCAGGTGCCATGAAGCCGGCTCAACGTATCTGGCCTCCAGTACGTCTCCTCGGGCCGGTGTACATGGCACCAGCCTTACGCATGGTGTCCCCGGTTCGCCAGCACAGCCCAGTGCGGGCTATTCCACCTCGCCGCACTGGCCTGGCTACGGAGAGCATTAAACCAGGTAAGGTTGGGCAGGCTCGGTGCTTAAGAGCTCCTGTACGCCTTCACGGTCCGGTATATCCGGCGCCACCTCCTCGCCCCAGCCCAGTACCACCAGTGCCAACACCACGCACCAGGCTTCCTGTGCGTCTCCAGAGCCCTGTTCCTCCTCCACGCACTCGCCCTGTGATGCGTGTCTCCAGCCCGGTACCACCAGTTCCGGCACCACGCACCAAGCCTCCTGTGCGTCTCCAGAGCCCTGTGCGCCCTGTTGCTGCTCCCCGCACTAGCCTTGAGGTGCGTGTCCTTAGCCCGGTACCACCAGTTCCGGCACCACGCACCAGGCCTACTGTGCGCCTCAGCCGGCCAGAGTCTGCCGTCTGCCCAGCGCCGTCTGCGCTATCCGTCTGCCCAGCGCCGACTGAGCTACCCGTCTGCCCAGAGCCGCCTGCGCTGTTCGTCTGCCCAGCGCCGCCTGCACTGCCCGTCTGCCCAGCGCCGTCTGAGCTGTCTGTCTGCCCAGCGCCGCCTGCGCTGCCCGTCTGCCCAGCGCCATCTGAGCTGCCCGTCTGCCCAGTGCCATCTGAGCTGCCCGTCTGTCCTGAGCCTTCAAAGCCGCCCATCTGTCCTGAGCCTTCAGAACTGTCCGTCAGTCAGGAGCCGCTAGAGCCGTCCGTCAGTCAGGAGCCGCTAGAGCCGTCCGTCAGTCAGGAGCCGCCGGAGCCGCCCGCCAGTCAGGAACCGCCAGAGCCGCCCGCCGGTCAGGAGCCGCCAGACCCGCCCGCCAGTCAGGAGCCGCCAGAGCCGCCCGCCAGTCAGGAGCCGCCAGAGCCGCCCGCCAGTCAGGAGCCGCCCGCCAGCCAGGAGCCGCCAGAGCCGTCAGCCAGCCAGGAGCCGCCAGAGCCGTCAGCCAGCCAGGAGCAGCCAGGAGCCGCCAGAGCCGTCAGCCAGCCAGGAGCCGCCAGGAGCCGCCAGAGCCGTCAGCCAGCCAGGAGCCGCCAGAGCCGTCAGCCAGCCAGGAGCCGCCAGAGCTGTCAGCCAGCCAGGAGCCGCCAGAGCTGTCAGCCAGCCAGGAGCTGCCAGAGCTGCCTGTCACGCCGGCGATGCCGGAATTGCCCCTCAGTCCGGAGCTGCCCCTCAGTCCGGAGCTGCCCCTCAGTCCGGAGCTGCCCCTCAGTCCGGAGCTGCCCCTCAGTCCGGAGCTGCCCCTCAGTCCGGAGCTGCCCCTCAGTCCGGAGCTGCCCCTCAGTCCGGAGCTGCCCCTCTGTCCAGAGGCGCCCATCAGTACAGTGGGGTTATGTTGGTAGGTCGTCAATAGGAGGAGGCCACGGAAGCGGGGATTAACTATGGTGGGGTGGGGGCCACGTCCAGCGCCAAAGCCGCCACCGTGAACAGATGCCCACCCAGACCCTCCCCTATAGGTTCAGGTTTTGCGGCCGGAGTCCGCACCTTGGGGGGGGAGTACTGTCACGTTCCTGACCTTATTTCCTTTGTTTAGTCTTTGTTTAGTTGGTCAGGATGTGAGCTGGGTGGGTATATTCTATGTTTTGGTGTCTCATTGGTTTAGGTGTGTCTGATTGGCCTGATATGGTTCTCAGAGGCAGGTGTTTTACGTTGTCTCTGATTGGGAACCATATTTAGGTAGGCTGTGTTCACTGTTTGTTTGTGGGTGATTGTTCCTGTTCGTTGCGTTCTTTGTTTTATAGGTTCACATGTTCAGGACTGTAGCGTCGTTGGTTTCGTTTTGTTTATTGTTTTTGTTCGTGTAAAAGAAGTATTCAAATAAATATGGATACATACCATGCTGCGATTTGGTCCTCCTCTCCTTCAACCAACGACGAGAGTCGTTACAATGACATAAGTATTTGAAAACCTACCAACCAGTAAGAATTCCGGCTCATTTCTTAAGCCGCCAACGGATCTTGTGTCCATAAAACAGAGGCTGGTGATCTCGCATTAGTTGACTTAACTTTTAGATTATATAATTTTAATTCAGATTTTTTGATTAACCACTTGACAATTTTGAGAAACGAAAACGTTATTATTGAAATAAAACTTTTCCATGAAAGTGTGCATATGAAAATCATAACTGGCACGCAGAACCGTAGAAATGGTAGGATAAATATAACCAAGGAGCGCCTTCGGGACAAGTCTCTGAAAGTCCTTGAGTAGCCCAGTCAGAGCCCAGACTTGAACCCGATCGAACATTTCTGGAGAGACCTGAAAACATCTGTGCTTCGCTCCCCAGTCAACCTGACAGAGTTTGAGAGGATCTGCAGAGAAGAATGGAAGACACTCCCCAAATACAGGGGTGCCAAGCCTGTAGCGTCATACCCAAGAAGACTCAAGGCAGTAATCGCTGCCAACGGTGCTTCAACAAAGTACTCACTAAAGGGTCTGAATACTTACGTAAATGTAATATTTCAGTTTTTTTATTATACATTTGGAGAGAAAAAATGTTTGCTTTGTGTGTAGATTGATGGTGGGGAACAAAAAACAATTCAATCAATTTTAGAATAAGGCTGTAACGTAACAAAATGTGGAAAAAGTCAAGGGGTCTGAATACTTTCCAAATGCACTGTACATCGACTGGTATTTCCATCCATGAATAAACAGCATTATTTTTCAATGGATGTTTTTTCTGCCGTTCATTTTGGCCAGCAACTGTTTAATCGGCTTTTCATATTATTATTATTATTATTATTTTTGGGGGGGAGGGCAAAAGCCTGCAATTGGCAGCTAACATTAACGCTGCTACACAGGTAACACTTTACGTAAAGTAGCCCCATTACCGAACATATACTAATTTGAAATTGTTGATCCATCCACATGATTGGCTTCACAGTATTGATAAATGTGCACGTTTTCAAAAGATGTGGGAGCATTTTAACCACAACATTCAGTTCACTTTGGCACGCTCTGGGACATCATGAGAGTAGGATGGAGAGAGCGAGGCCAACTGAAGTGCAAACCTTCAGAATACCATCTCTGATCTCTCAAGCCATAGGCAGTGGTCCAAAACATTTCTATTGAACGATAAGCGCATCTGCCACTCATCTGGAAACATGGTTGTGAGTTCTGTTCAGCCTCACCGGCCAATTCACGGGCTGTGACACTTTAGGGTCCACTCATTCAGACTGCTCTTACTTCCTCATTTTTCAGAATATAAGCCTGAAACAATTTCTAAAGACTGTTGACATCTAGTGGAAGGCATAGGAACTGCAATTTGAGTCCTAAGTTAATGGATACTGTAATGGCATTGAATAGAAAACTACAAAACCAAAAGAAAAACTACTTCCCGAATGGATTTTTCTCAGGTTTTCGCCTGCCAAATCAGTTCTGTTATACTCACAGACACTATTTTAACAGTTTTGGAAACTTTAGAGTGTTTTCTATCCAAATCTACCAGTTATATGCATATCATATCTTCTGGGCCCGAGAAGCAGGCAGTTTAATTTGGGCATGCTTTTCATCCAAAATTCCGAATGCTGCCCCCTACCCTAGAGAAGTTAACAACCAATGGAACATAGTTCAGCCTGCTGATGATGCCCCAGAACTCCTTGTTCCAGAGAACTGCCGGCTGTCATAGTTTAAAATCTATTCTAAATCACAATTGTCTGGCCTCCCTCTCTCTTTCACTCTCTCTCCCTCACAGCCCTCCCTCCCTCACAGCCCTGGTTTGGTTTTAGTTGTCAGGAAGAATTAAATCAGACTTCCTGTGTGCACTGGACTCAATGGTCTCTGCAGTGCAGCGCTGGCCCATTCATTCTTATTTGGGCTGCAGGAGCCCCACATACCTCTGTCTGCTGTTCAGGGTAAGAGAAAAGGTGTCTGCTGTACAGGGAAAGAGAGAAGGTGTCTGCTGTTCAGGGTGAGAGAGAAGGTGTCTGCTGTTCAGGGAAAGAGAGAAGGTGTCTGCTGTACAGGGAAAGAGAGAAGGTGTCTGCTGTTCAGGGAAAGAGAGAAGGTGTCTGCTGTACAGGGAAAGAGAGAAGGTGTCTGCTGTTCAGGGAAAAAGAGAAGGTGTCTGCTGTACAGGGAAAGAGAGAAGGTGTCTGCTGTTCAGGGAAAGAGAGAAGGTGTCTGCTGTACAGGGAAAGAGAGAAGGTGTCTGCTGTACAGGGAAAGAGAGAAGGTGTCTGCTGTTCAGGGAAAGAGAGAAGGTGTCTGCTGTTCAGGGAAAGAGAGAAGGTGTCTGCTGTTCAGGGAAAGAGAGAAGGTGTCTGCTGTACAGGGAAAGAGAGAAGGTGTCTGCTGTTCAGGGAAAGAGAGAAGGTGTCTGCTGTTCAGGGAAAGAGAGAAGGTGTCTGCTGTTCAGGGAAAGAGAGAAGGTGTCTGCTGTTCAGGGAAAGAGAGAAGGTGTCTGCTGTACAAGGAAAGAGAGAAGGTGTCTGCTGTTCATGGAAAGAGAGAAGGTGTCTGCTGTTCAGGGAAAGAGAGAAGGTGTATGAGATAGAGAGATGGGGGAGAGACAAAAGGGGAAGAGAGCCTGAGGGTTGGTATAGATATAGAAACACAAACATAACAAGGAGATTTAGGAGTGCTAGACAAAGAGGAGAGGTAACAGAGAAGAGAGACAGGGCTAGAGATACGGGGGAACAAGGCAGCGCAGCTCCCTACAAGCCAAGCAGCGGGGCCTATATAGAAACCTGCAGAAACTACCAGCTAAATGACTAGAAACCTGCAGAAACTACCAGCTAAATGAATAGAAACCTGCAGAAACTACCAGCTAAATAAATAGAAACCTGCATAAACTACCACCTAAATATATAGAAACCTGTAGAAACTACCAGCTCATTATATAGAAACCTGCATAAACTACCAGCTCATTATATAGAAACCTGCAGAAACTACCACCTAAATATATAGAAACCTGTAGAAACTACCACCTAATTATACAGAAACCTGCAGAAACTACCACCTAAATATATAGAAACCTGCAGAAACTACCAGCTAAATATATAGAAACCTGCAGAAACTACCAGCTAAATATATAGAAACCTGCAGAAACTACCACCTAATTATACAGAAACCTGCAGAAACTACCACCTAAATAAATAGAAACCTGCAGAAACTACCACCTAAATAAATAGAAACCTGTAGAAACTACCAGCTAAATATATAGAAACCTGCAGAAACTACCAGCTAATTATATAGAAACCTGTAGAAATTACCAGCTAAATATATAGAAACCTGCAGAAACTACCAGCTAATTATATAGAAACCTGTAGAAATTACCACCTAAATATATAGAAACCTGCAGAAACTACCAGCTAAATATATAGAAACCTGTAGAAATTACCACCTAAATATATAGAAACCTGCAGAAACTACCACCTAAATAAATAGAAACCTGTAGAAACTACCAGCTAAATATATAGAAACCTGCAGAAACTACCAGCTAATTATACAGAAACCTGCAGAAACTACCAGCTAATTATATAGAAACATGCAGAAACTACCAGCTAATTATATAGAAACATGCAGAAACTACCAGCTAATTATATAGAAACCTGCAGAAACTACCAGCTAAATATATAGAAACCTGCAGAAACTACCAGCTAAATATACAGAAACCTGTAGAAACTACCAGCTAATTATATAGAAACCTGTAGAAACTACCAGCTAAATATATAGAAACCTGCAGAAACTACCAGCTAATTATATAGAAACATGCAGAAACTACCAGCTAAATATATAGAAACCTGCAGAAACTACCAGCTAAATATATAGAAACCTGCAGAAACTACCACCTAAATATATAGAAACCTGCAGAAACTACCACCTAAATATATAGAAACATGCAGAAACTACCAGCTCATTATATAGAAACCTGCAGAAACTACCAGCTAAATATATAGAAACCTGCAGAAACTACCAGCTAAATATATAGAAACCTGCAGAAACTACCAGCTAAATATATAGAAACCTGCAGAAACTACCAGCTAATTATATAGAAACCTGTAGAAACTACCAGCTAAATATATAGAAACCTGCAGAAACTACCAGCTAAATATATAGAAACCTGTAGAAACTACCACCTAAATATATAGAAACCTGCAGAAACTACCAGCTAAATATATAGAAACCTGCAGAAACTACCAGCTAAATATATAGAAACCTGCAGAAACTACCAGCTAATTATATAGAAACCTGTAGAAACTACCAGCTAAATATATAGAAACCTGCAGAAACTACCAGCTAATTATATAGAAACCTGTAGAAACTACCAGCTAAATATATAGAAACCTGCAGAAACTACCAGCTAATTATATAGAAACCTGTAGAAACTACCAGCTAATTATATAGAAACATGCAGAAACTACCAGCTAATTATATAGAAACCTACAGAAACTACCAGCTAATTATATAGAAACCTGTAGAAACTACCAGCTAAATATATAGAAACCTGCAGAAACTACCAGCTAATTATATAGAAACCTGTAGAAACTACCAGCTAAATATATAGAAACCTGCAGAAACTACCACCTAAATATATAGAAACCTGCAGAAACTACCAGCTAAATATATAGAAACCTGTAGAAACTACCAGCTAATTATATAGAAACCTGTAGAAATTACCACCTAAATATATAGAAACCTGCAGAAACTACCAGCTAAATATACAGAAACCTGCATAAACTACCAGCTAAATATATAGAAACCTGCAGAAACTACCAGCTAAATATATAGAAACCTGCAGAAACTACCACCTAAATATATAGAAACCTGCAGAAACTACCAGCTAAATATATAGAAACCTGCAGAAACTACCACCTAAATATATAGAAACCTGCAGAAACTACCAGCTAATTATATAGAAACCTGCAGAAACTACCACCTAAATAAATAGAAACCTGTAGAAACTACCACCTAAATATATAGAAACCTGTAGAAACTACCACCTAAATATACAGAAACCTGCATAAACTACCAGCTAAATATATAGAAACCTGCAGAAACTACCAGCTAAATATATAGAAACCTGCAGAAACTACCAGCTAAATATATAGAAACCTGCAGAAACTACCAGCTAAATATATAGAAACCTGCAGAAACTACCAGCTAAATATTGGCTTTATCTCTCCAGTAATAACGGAGCCATGAAATTGATTTAATGTCGCTGAGGCTCTCCTGGGCAGCGTCTCTGCAGTCTGTGAATACAAAACAATGAACCTCCACAGCTGCCCTAAGATCTATTAATTAACCCAGCTAATCCCCAACACCTTATCTCTCTCAACAACTTTGCCCATCGAACGCCAACTTTGGAACACAGAGACTACAGGTTGCCGAGTCGCAACATTGGCAGTGAAGGAGAAACAAATATTGACACTTTTTTTGTCTCGTGAAATATTTGGCATTCGTTGTGAAATGTTTGGCTTGATGTCTGAGGAAATTGGAGGGCAGATAGCAAATAATTTGTATGCCTTTGAGAATCCAAGCTCAGTATGAACACAGTGTGAAAAGCATACTTGTCCAATCTTACCCAACTGTGCTGCCACAGGAAGAAAGAAAGAAAGAAAGAGCTATATTTCTGTTCATCATGACCGTATCTACCAGCCAGTCTCTCTCTCTCTCGGCATGGTCCTCCTCCACATTGACCTCCAGGCCCTTACACATGGAATGTCCCTGTAGTAGGGGAACCACCTCATCCTGGACACCACAGTGTTCCTCTTAACCCCCAGCACCCCTTAACACAGCCCCTCAGAGCACAGCATTCAGGCCCACTTACCTCCACCAGCTCTGTTTTTCCTCTCCCTGGCTAGCACCTCGTTTCCACTCATTGCTTTCGTCCTCTTTCTCTGCCCTTACTCCTGGTGGCTTTTTGTGGACGGTCTAGTGAGTGGGCCTGCCTCAAGCCAAGGGCACCACATCGCTCAATAACTTCCTCCTGCGGACAGCTCACTATCCTATCATATGCGCACTGGCGTCTCCCCTCTCAAAATTACACGTCAACTCAGGCCTTTGTTCAGACATAATCTCATCCTAAATTCCAATTTGTTGGTTATATATTAGCACCACATCAGAGGTTATTAAGTCCCCTAATAGAACAGGATGGGGACTGGCTTTGTTTAATAAGAGAGAAGACAAAGAGTGAATTACATGGCATCCCTCCTATCTGATGGCAACTATCTGCCAATGTCACTGCTCCATTGTGTCTGGGCCCTTTATCATGAATAGCCCTCTGCAGCCAAAGATGTTTTAATTAGTGAGAGAGATGGTCTGTAATTATATTTATATCATAATAACTAACCACTGACTGACTGAGTACTCGTCCTCCTCGCTGGGTCTTCCATTGTCTCCCTCTATAATGATGTTATTTAATTATGATGTTTGAACACGGTAGATCCAGTCAAAGTCAAAGACCCTCGACGGGCGAGTACACACACTCTGGAGCTGGTTCGTGTTCGCTTGCTCTGAGCGCTCTCTCTCACTCACTCTCTCTCTGTCTCACTCTCTCTCTTTCTCTCACACTCACCCTTTCACTCTCTCTCTCACACTCACTCTTTCTCTCTCTCTGTCTCTCTCTCTCTCTCTCACACTCACTCTTTCACTCTCTCTCACACTTACTCTTTCTCTCTCTCTCCTTCTCTCACACTCACTCACTCTCTCTCTCTCTCACACTCACTCTTTCTCTCTCTCTCTCTCACTCTCTCTCTCTCACTCACTCACTCTCACACTCTCTCTCTCTCTAACTCTCTCTCTCTAACTCTCTCTCTCTCTCTCTCTCTCTCTCTCTCTCTCTAACTCTCTCACTCACTCACTCACTCACTCACTCACTCACTCACTCACTCACTCACTCACTCACTCACTCACTCACTCACTCACTCACTCACTCACTCACTCACTCACTCACTCACTCACTCACTCACTCTCTCTCTCTCTCTCTCTCTCTCTCTCTCTCTCTCTCTCTCTCTCTAACTCTCTCTAATTCTCTCTCTCTCTCTCTCTCTCTCTCACTCTCTCACTCACTCACTCACTCACTCACTCACTCACTCACTCACTCACTCACTCACTCACTCACTCACTCACGCACTCTCCCTCACACACAGACACAGCAGCTTTCAGCCATGTTCATGCTCAACTTTACTAAAAACCCTTTCCCAATCCCTTTATTATCAAAGGCTACAATTGTATTTTTGACAAAGCGAACCACTTTACTGGTTACCGTTGCTTATCAAAGCCTAAACAGTAGCTGAATAGTTGGCCAACTGCAACTCCCTCTTCTTTGTGTGAATAGGTAACCACAAAGATGTACATTAGAAGGCTATTGTCCACAGTCTACCTATTGACTGGCCTATGCATTGTTTAACTGAGTGCATACTGCATGTAAGGATCTTTGTAGAATGCTGTGGAGACGTCTTCTTTGTTGTATTCGTTGGCAAGTTAGATAATTGACAGGGAAAGAGATAATGAAGAGCAGAAAAATACTTGTGTGCTTTCAAGCCACAGACAATTGAGCCTCATTGTATTATGAATATTGGGAACAATGCTGTAACACTTTAAAGCAAGGAACATTTAAATATGCACACTCTCCTCTCCTCTATCTAGAATCTCCTCAACCTGTGTCCTCCTGTCCCAGCCAACCTCCACCCAAAGGGCACTCAGAACCAAGCGATGAATCTCAGATGCACAGACCCATAATAATGCCAAGTTTACCCAGAGTCACCTTTCTTCCACAAATCATCCCTCCATCCCCCTGTTCCTCCCTCGTTCCCCAGGCCCAGTGGTCCGCCGGGGCTGCAACAGCCGTTCACGCTGCCTGGAGACCAAATTATCCCTCTGATTGGTTGAGTTCCAAGGCATAAACCTCGCCGGCTGACAACTGCGGCTGATTCGCTCTCCCGACTTTACGGCTTTCTCTTTCCCTTCCTCCTCCCTTCCTCTGCACAGTGCGCACGAAGCCAGCGAGATAAATGACTTAAGTGGACTACAAAGTGTGCGAGCGTGTTCCAAATGTCCATATCGGTCTTCATGGTGCATGATGTTGGTTATGTTTCCAAGTTAACACTTTATTTCCTGTTCTTGAGGATCTGGAAGACTGGTCCCTCCCCCTGATACAGCTTGCCAACTAGAAGATTCCCTCACTCGTCTTTTCCTCATGTTAGAAAGCAATGTCACTTGCTAATCCAAAACTAATCCCAGTTACTGGGCATATAGAGAGATACACACGCTAACACACACTCACAGTCGCTCTCTCTCACACGAGCCAACCCCCAACCCATACACGCAGACAAAAACATGCACTCTCTCTCACACAACCCTACACACACAGTCACACACACACTCAATCTCTTTCACACAATCCGACCCCTCACACACACTCTCTCTCCCACACACACTGATGCCTTGTCCCCATCTGTCCCCCAGGCTTCCCAGCGACGGCGTATGGACCGGTGGCAGCAGCGGCAGTGGCGGCAGTGCGTGGCTCAGGTAGGGGGGCCCGTGGAAGAGGTGGCTACATGGCATACCAGCAGAACGCAGGGGCAGGTAAACGCTCTGTCGGTATTCTGTGTGGCTACTGCTACGATCCATGCTCTGCTCTCACTGGCCGCCGATAACTCCTCTCTCACCTGCTGCATACACACACACACACACACACACACACACACACACACACACATACACATACACATACACGCTTCATAGACAAGAGAGGATAGAAGGAGGATGCTAAACTCCCTGTTCTCTCCTCACTTGCCTCTGCACTGGCTAGAATAGACAGAGGGTGAGGACAGGACCAGGGTAGCAGTCTTTAGTTGTCTTGTTACAGAGCTACTATACCTGTCAGCTCTGTGTTTGATAGGTAGGAATACTACCTACTGTAATGTACCTCCACAGTACAATATGTGACTGCAAATCCAGGGAGCAGGATGTTGATTTCTCATGTGTTGGTCATATCACTCATACACCTCTATCAGAGAAGGCTCCTAACTTGAAATCAGCATGTGCAATTGAAACCTTTGTGCAAATGTCCTATTGATATCGATGAGTTTACTCAAAAGTCTTAGTTCCACACAAATCTCAAGTTGGGATACGGCTCGCCCCTATAAGACCATCCAGTCTCTGAATAACCAAGCCAGCATCATGAGAGTCCAGATTCTTTGTAGTGCCACGCTCTACCAACTTGTAGCTCAGTTGGTAGAGCATGGCGCTTGTAATGCCAGGGTAGTGGATTCAATTCCCACGACCACCCATACATAAAATGTATGCATACGTGACTGTAAGTCGCTTTGGATAAAAGGGTCTGCTTAAATTGGTTCACTTGTTGATTTTTTTATTCCCTGGCCGTTGATTGGCTAGTACGATAGCTTAATCAATCACACTGATTTTGTCCACAGACACGGAAATATAAAGGTAAATCAACACTGGAGAAAAACAAGCGGTGTGGCTGGAATTGACAGATGGCATTTTGGCTGCGAGGGAAAATGATCGGGCACTCTAATTGTCTGTCAGAAAGCCTGGCCCCTTACAGTTAGGCTTGGAGGTTCAGCCTAACACACACCACACACACACACAAACTCACTATTCACACACGCACATGCACACACATATACACACACACACACACACACACACACACACACACACACACACACACACACACACACACACACACACACACACACACACACACACACATGCACCTGATATGAGAAATCAAAGCAGAGACCTCACTTTGATGCCTTATGACCTAGGTGGGTCTGGGGGATGAGGACCGGGGCAAGTATAAAGGCTATGGTTAGACTAGACTGGGTTTATCCAAGTTAGTGCAGGGCTGGCATAGGCAATACAGCTAAGCTGAGTTTGGCGAGTCAGAGAGCCAGTAACAGAGCTAGCCCTTGGCTACAGTACAGTATGTTGCTCCAGCTCTTCCACTGACTGTCTCCTGGATGATTCTGTCACTCTATCACGCTCACGGAGAACCAGAAGGGAAGGCCAGGGACCAACAGGGCCCACAGGGCTGACATTTAGACTTGACCTTTCCCTGCAACTTCATCTAGTACTTACTACCAAGAGACATGAGTTTACCCACGCCCCTCTGCAAAGATATTGTCTGAAGTGATTGAGCAGATGGAATTTTCATATATACTTGTATTTGGGTAGTTTAGCCACCATGCTAACTATTTTTTATGTGATGCTAAAGGATGGCTCTCACAGTAATAATGACATACTAATGGCTGAGCCCTCCTGCCATTGGCTCAAGTTCTGTGTTGTTACTGTAACTCACTCATCATCAAGAACAAGACAGTCATGTGTTTGAATGTTTTGAAGTGATTCAGCGGATGTTTGCAGATGTAGGTCCTCGAAGCACATCTGTTCCATACAACTGGTTCTGTTCACAGAGCACCAGTAGGTTACAAAGGACCCTGTATGGGATCCTGTTAGGCTGTTGTTATGACAGATTATTTATTTATACAAAAGATAATTTGACCTAATCTGAAACATAAGCTATCACAATATTCAATACTTAACTATAGACATGGGTTTTGAATTGCAATTGAAAAAGGAGAGGGTGACAAGGCAGTGAAACCTGAGGAAGATGTTAACACATTACCCATCAAACACACGCGTGTCAGTACAGGATACCCCCTCTTAGCCCCCCAGGGGTCCCCCAGGCCTACCCAGCCTCCCCCTGACGTGCCCTAAGGTATCATGGTCTAGATTAAATATTATTTCATCTGATAGAGGGAGCAGTGCTATAGGGGTGTAGGGATGTTGGACCTGCTAATCAGTTGGATCTGCTGCTAGAAAACAATAGTGTTTAAGACGAGAAATACACATTTGATCCACCCGCAATCCTCAGATCATGATGCCGTTCTTTATCTAGATTAAGATTTCATGATATTATTTTCCCCTTTCACCAATAAATCTCTCAAAGCAAAGTCAGGAACAATTTCACGTCAGATTCTTCTGTTTTGAAGTTATTAAACCGGAGCAGAATGTGCTTATAGATGACCACACTCTTCTAATAGAACATGGCCTGCTTCAAAGTTGTCTAGTGCAGAAGACCAGCAGTGTAGATCAAACTCAAACCAAAGGTGCTGTTGGTAGACAGTGGAAATGTCTGTGAGAGACATAGTGAAGGAAAAACACACACACACACACACACACACACACACACACACACACACACACACACACACACACACACACACACACACACACACACACACACACACACACACACACACACACTCAGTGAAGAAGAAACCAATTCAAAACCCTTTGTGCTTAGAGGTACACTGGTAAAAGGACATACAGAGAGATGGGAGCGATGGGAGTTTGTGATTGGTGGTGAATGTGACCAGTTGTTTCTGTCTCTGACTTGGTTGGGCCTTGCAGAGAGCCTATGGTCCTGACTGGGACACTCCTTCTCTGCTCACCTCACACACTCCCCTGGGTGCACTCTGCCTGCCTGCCAGAAGGTTTGTTCACACCCTACTACCCCCTCACTCCTCCTGACTATGTCCTCTTCTCCCTCCATCCTTCCCTCTCTGTTCTAAACTAGCTTCTCTCATCTCTTCTTCCTCTTTGCATATTCTGTCTGCTCTCACTCTATTTCTTTCTTTCATTCTCTCTCTCCCTTCCATCCTGTCTTTATTAGATGTAGAGTGTTTTTATGTACAAAGATACAACCTTTCTGTCACGTATGTCTGTTCCTCCTGTTGTCCCTGATCCCTGTACTATGTATAAGTCTGACTTTAGTGCATGCCACCTGTAGTGGTCATGGTAGTGGTGGACGTAGTCATAGATACTAGCTACTAGGGATGCACAATATATCGGTGAACATATCGGAATCGACCGATATTAGCTAAAAATGCCAACATCGGTATCGGCCCGATGTCTAGTTTAACGCCGATGTTAAAAACTGATGTCAAAGCTACCGTGCATACCTACAGCATTAGGAGGAACCCAGGGCCAACCGCACCAGCATATGGTCTCACAAGGGGTCTGAGGATCTCATCTCGGTACCTAATGGCAGTCAGGCTACCTCTGGCGAGCCCATGGAGGGCTGTGCGGCCCCCCAAAGAAATGCCACCCCACACCATGACTGACCCACCGCCAAACCGGTCATGCTGGAGGATGTTGCAGGCAGCAGAACATTCTCCACGGCGTCTCCAGACTGTCACGTCTGTCACATGTGCTCAGTGTGAACCTGCTTTCATCTGTGAAGAGCACAGGGCGCCAGTGGCGAATTTGCCGATCTTGGTGTTCTCTGGCAAATGCCAAACGTCCTGCACGGTGTTGGGCTGTAAGCACAACCCCCACCTGTGGACGTCGGGCCCTCATACCACCCTCATGGAGTCTGTTTCTGACCGTTTGAGCAGACACATGCACATTTGTGGCCTGCTGGAGGTCATTTTGCAGGGCTCTGGCAGTGCTCCTCCTTGCACAAAGGCGGAGGTAGCGGTCCTGCTGCTGGGTTGTTGCCCTCCTACGGCCTCCTCCACGTCTCCTGATGTACTGGCCTGTCTCCTGGTAGCGCCTCCATGCTCTGGACACTACGCTGACAGACACAGCAAACCTTCTTGCCACAGCTCGCATTGATGAGCCATCCTGGATGAGCTGCACTACCTGAGCCACTTGTGTGGGTTGTAGACTCCGTCTCATGCTACCACGAGTGAAAGCACCGCCAGCATTCAAAAGTGACCAAAACATCAGCCAGGAAGCATAGGAACTGAGAAGTGGTCTGTGGTCACCACCTGCAGAACCACTCCTTTATTGGGGGTGTCTTGCTAATTGCCTATAATTTCCACCTGTTGTCTATTCCATTTGCACAACAGCATGTGAAATTTATTGTCAATCAGTGTTGCTTCCTAAGTGGACAGTTTGATTTCACAGAAGTGTGATTGACTTGGAGTTACATTGTGTTGTTTAAGTGTCCCCTTTATTTTTTTGAGCAGTGTATATTTTTGACAAGTTGGTTAGGACATCTACTTTGTGCATGACACAAGTAATTTTCCCAACAATTGCTTACAGACAGATTATTTCACTTATAATTCACTATATCACAATTCCAGTGGGTCAGAAGTTTACATACACTATGTTGACTGTGCCTTTAAACAGCTTGGAAAATTCCCTAAAATTATGTCATGGCTTTAGAAGCTTCTGATAAATAAATAAATCATTCTCTCTACGATTATTCTGACATTTTACATTCTTAAAATAAATTGGTGATCCTAACTGACCTAAGACAGGGAATTGTTACTAGTATTAAATGTCAGGAATTGTGAAAAACTGAGTTGAAATGTATTTGGCTAAGGTGTACAGTTGAAGTCGGAAGTGTACATATACCTCAACCAAATATATTTAAACTCAGTTTTTCACAATTCCTGACATTTAATACTAGTAACAATTCCCTGCCTTAGGTCAGCTAGGATCACCAATTTATTTTAAGAATGTAAAATAATCGTAGAGAGAATGATTTATTTCAGCTTTTATTTCTATCATCACATTCCCAGTGGGTCAGAATTTTACATACACTCAATTAGTATTAAGTAGCATTGCCTTTAAATTGTTTAACTTGGGTCAAATGTTTCAGGTAGCGTTCCACAAGCTTCCCACAATAAGTTGGATGAATTTTGGCCCATTCCTCCTGACAGAGCTGGTGTAACTGAGTCAGGTTTGTAGGCCTCCTTGCTCGCACACACTTTTTCAGTTCTGCCCACAAATGTTCTATAGGATTGAGGTCAGGGCTTTGTGATGGCCACTACAATACCTTGACTTTGTTGTCCTTAAGCCATTTTGCCACAACTTTGGAAGTATGCTTGGGGTCATTGTCCATTTGGAAGACCCATTTGCGACCAAGCTTTAACTTCCTGACTGATGTCTTGAGATTTTGCTTCAATATATCCACATAATTTTCCTACCTCATGATGCTATCTATTTTGTGAAGTGCACAAGTCCCTCCTGCAGCAAAGCACCCCCCACAACATGATGCTGCAACCCCGTGCTTCACAGTTGGGATGGTGTTCTTCGGCTTGCAAGCGTCCCCCTTTTTCCTCCAAACATAACAATGGTCATTATGGCCAAACAGTTATATTTTTGTTTCATCAGACCAGAGGACATTTCTCCAAAAAGTATGATCTTTGTCCCCATGTGCAGTTGCAAACCGTAGTCTGGCTTTTTTATGGCGGTTTTGGAGCAGTGGCTTCTTCCTTGCTGAGCGGCCTTTCAGGTTATGTCAATATAGGACTCGTTTTACTGTGGATATAGATACTTTTGTACCGGTTTCCTCCAGCATCTTCACAAGGTCCTTTGCTGTTGTTCTGGGATTGATTTGCACTTTTGGCACCAAAGTACGTTCATCTCTAGGAGACAGAACGCGTCTCCTTCCTGAGCGGTATGACGGCTGCGTGGTCCCATGGTGTTTATACTTGCGTACTATTGTTTGTACAGATGAGCGTGGTACCTTCAGGCATTTGGAAATTGCTCCCAAGGATGAACCAGACTTGTGGAGGTATACAATTTTTTTTCTGAGGTCTTGGCTGATTTCTTTTGATTTTCCCATGATGTCTAGCAAAGAGGCACTGAGTTTGAAGGTAGGCCTTGAAATACATTCACAGGGTCACCTCCAATTGACTCAAATGATGTCAATTAGCCTATCAGAAGCTTCTAAAGCCATGACATCATTTTCTGGAATTTTCCAAGCTGTTTAAAGGCACAGTCAACTTAATGTATGTAAACTTCTGGCCCACTGGAATTGTGATACAGTGAATTGTAAGTGAAATAATCTGACTGTAAACAATTGTTGGAAAAATGACTTGTGTCATGCACAAAGTAGATGTCCTAACCGACTTGCCAAAACTATAGTTGGTTAACAAGAAATTTGTGGAGTGGTTGAAAAATGAGTTTTAATGACTCCTAAGTGTAAACTTCCGACTTCAACTGTATATAACGTAGGTACATGACGTAATGACGCCACATAAAATTTTGCGCTACACTTGCATAACAGCATTCCTAACCTAGCCCACAATGTCTGCTGTGGGGATCGAGCCATCAAGAAGTCGAGCAGTCATTTGAAAGAGTAAGAAAATTTCAGCGAGACAACTCAAAGGCGAAATCCATTAAAGCCAAGATAATGGAATTCATTGCACTTGACAATCAACCGTTCTCTGTCGTGGGTGATGTTGGCTTTCGCCGACTGGTCGAGCACCAGTACACACTACCAAGTGCGCTATTTTTCCGATGTTGCCCTACCGGAGTTACACAGTAATAGCGTCACTGTTATTAGCTAGCTAACTATAGCTACTGAAACAGATGTCGTTTTGCTATGTTTTTGGGGAAGAACATTGTTTGCATCCATGAGCTAGCTAGCTTTTTTTTATGACCAGCACTGTAGGTGCGTGAGACAACTTTACCAGCATCATAGCATACGTATCGATGAATCGTTGTGACATATGAAATACGAGTGATAGTGTAATCAATGTGTAATAACTACGTAAAAAATTTATGAACGCATTATTATGTGATGTGCAGTCCTGTTCAGGTCCTGATTGGTCAACAAGCTTATTTGACAAATCAAATAGTGTTTTTTGACACGTCAAAGACCCAAACGGTGTTCCATAGAAATCCTGGTTGAGAATCAAACGACTGAACAAATGAACAACGAAACAGCACAGCAAGTAAGTGAAAGAAATAGGTTTTGATCATGTTTTACTGGTAATGGAGACATACGTAAATGCCAACAAAATAGTGTGGTGTGTGTGTAAACTTTATTTAACTAGGCAAGTCAGTTAAGAACAAATTCTTGTTTACAATGACGGCCCGGACAACGCTGGGCCAATTGTGCTTCGCCCTATGGGACTCCCAATCACGGCCGGATGTGATACAGCCTGGATTCGAACCAGGGACTGTGGTGACGCCTTTTGCACTGAGATGCAGTGTCTTAGACCGCTGTGTCCATGTGTGTTTGTTAACTATTTAACTGTACTAGAATGCTTAATAGGCCACTAAAATGTTTAATATCGGTTATCGGTATCAGATTTTTTGTCAAGGAAAATATTGGATATTGGTATCGGCCGAAAATGTCATACCGGTGCATCACTACTAGCTACTGTTGTTTTCTGTGTTCTTGTATGTACTGCTGCAAGCTGACATGGTATCCATGATTCACTTACCGTATCTGCATGGTAGTTGTTGGTCGTTAGTTGTTCTTGATGACAAGCTCAAAAGCTGGTATCTAGGAGGGATCTGGAGCGTTTGAGGCTAAATGTATCCCCTCATTATTATACACAGAAGGTTTGGTCATTTCCTTTAGGCAGACTCCTGTGTGATTACGACATTGATGTGATTTGCAACAGCTCAGAGCTGAAGCTGTGTGGCACTCTGGGACATGATTTCTATTCATGTGTCCCAGGCAGCTGACACACTGGTCCAACCAGTGACTGACCTCAGTTCTAAATGCAGCCTAAACATGCCCACTGGATAATTTAGTATTCCCTTGTCATTTGTTGAGGGGACGTGTCTGGAAAGTGAGGTTGAGTCGGAGGAGAATGGAACGAGACGCTAGCGTCTCTTTACCCGTCTTACAGTACCTCCTTCTCTCCCCCTCCCTCTAGAGCTGCAGGTGATCATTCCATTCAGGTGATCGCCATCCCTCAATCAGTAACAATAATCTGAAATCTCCTGTCCATTCTGCCTTCTCTCTCCTATATGGGTCGAGCTTCCCCCCATCTCTATAACATCCCCCCTTCCCACCCCCTGATGGACAGCTATGTCAGAATCACTCCAAAGGAAAACAGACTGTTCACTCAAACTAGGCCACCCCGACTCCCCTACCCAGAGCCCAGAGGGTGTGAAAATGAACCACGTAGCTCTCCGACGCCTGTTCCCCGCATGATGAAGATAGATATATGTGTCTGCCCAATTCTACCCGGCTCCTCTACCAGCAGTCCTCTACCAGCAGTCCTCTACCAGCAGTCCTCTACCAGCAGTCCTCTACCAACAGTTCTCTACCAACAGTTCTCTACCAACAGTCCTCCTTCTATTCTCATGGAGTTTGATTGCCTGTGATGCACGAAAGTGTGTGTTCGTATATGTGTGTGTGTTTGTGTGTGTATGTGGTCTGTGGATGTGAAAGCGTGTTGAATGAAGATATAAGGGCTGTAGCGCTGTGTCTGTGGATGGATGGCAGTACTCCTCTGCCTGTGAATATCCAGAATATATCATCTAGTAACTATCATAATGCCAGCCTATCAGAGCACAAAATGAGGAGCCATTATCTAGCAATTATTTATGAACTGCCATCGCAGGCTGAAAAGAACTTGTCCTTTGTTAATTAGTCACCTATTCCGTTAAGAAATGGTGTTTGAGACGGGGACTGAAAGCCACTCCAGGCATAACAGAAAGAGAGCCTCATCTTTTCAAATGACTTAGGTGGAAATGGAGCTAATTGCAGATGCTCTGAAATTCAAAGCTAATTTTGAAGCACATTTGACAAGTGTATTATTCACTTTTTCTGAAGAGATCTGCACTGCTCTGTGCCTACACATGCGTGCACACTTGTGCCTGCCTGAATGGGTTTGTACATGTGTGTGTGCAGGTGTGTACTTGCAAGGTCAGTGTGCGTGACTGAATGAGACAGGGTTTTGTTTGAGAAAATAGACACACACACACACCCTCTCAAATGGATCCAGTGCCTCTGACAGTGTGGCCTGAGGCAGGTGATTGTGTGAAATGTTATTTCCAAGGTTGGCACCAGTCCTCCAGGCCACTTGTCAACTCTTCCACTATCTTTCTATGGAAGAGCTTTTTAAATGTTTAGTTTTTTCTCGCTAACATCAACACACAATAGTGTGAATAATGTTGCTGACAGGACAGGTGTTAAGCATTTCTCTCTCCATTAGGCACAACGTTTAGACGAGAGGCTTGGCAGTAGACCCAGACATGTTAACGAAAGGGCTTTTCATTCATCATGACACAAAGTGGAAGTACATGCTAGCATTCTCCGTGACATTATCAGCATTTCAAAAGTTTTGAAAGCACCCGTTGAAACATGAAATTAAAATCTTGACTGGAGGTGCTCATGTAGATAAACAGACTGGTAAACAGACTTGTGAAGAGGATGATGACAGTGATTTTGATAGTAATGGTGATGACCATGATGGAAGTGGTCAGAATGGACTTCATCCGTCCTCCATACACACGGCATGCTGAGGAGAAGAGAAGAGGAGGAGGGCGATTATAATCATAAATGGGAACGCTCCCTCAAAGATCCACTCCACTGAGCCTATATAGTCCCCATCCCGTTGCCACGGCAACCCAGAGCCACATACATTTGTTGTGGAGATGAGTAATGGCCCCCCAATTAAGAAGGTGTGTGTTTGGTAGGATGTTGGAGAGAAAGGCCACCTAGTCTTGATCGTTTGTTATTACTATATTATTTTGTAATTCTTGTTTTTAATAGATGATACTGAAATGGGAGACTGTATCATGGTTGTCACACGACAGGGGGTGTTTGGGCGACTATAGTGGCCCTATGTTACTGAATGTGATGATGTAACTATAGTGTACAATGATTGTTGGCCATCGCTATTGTTTAAGGGTTTTCCTGGCCTCACATTAACATCCACTGAAGGGAAAGCACAGCACAATGATTCCCTGCAGCAACAAATCACCTCTATGTTTCCTAACATCTCATCAAAAGGGCTATTTATTTATTATTTGTTGGTTTATTTCATGTTTGTACCCTTTGATACATGTTGTGGAGCGTTATGTGTAATGGACTAGAGGACAAGATAGAGCCTGTGTTTAGCCTCTGTCATGTCATTATGTGTAATGGACTAGAGAGCTAGATAGAGCCTGTGTTTAGCCTCTGTCATGTCATTATGTGTAATGGACTAGAGGACTAGATAGAGCCGGTGTTTAGCCTCTGTCATGTCATTATGTGTAATGGACTAGAGGACTAGAGGACTAGATAGAGCCGGTGTTTAGCCTCTGTCATGTCGTTATGTGTAATGGACTAGAGAACTAGATAGAGCCTGTGTTTAGCCTCTGTCATGTCATTATGTGTAATGGACTAGAGGACTAGAGAACTAGATAGAGCCTGTGTTTAGCCTCTGTCATGTCGTTATGTGTAATGGACTAGAGAACTAGATAGAGCCTGTGTTTAGCCTCTGTCATGTCGTTATGTGTAATGGACTAGAGGACTAGAGAACTAGATAGAGCCGGTGTTTAGCCTCTGTCATGTCATTATGTGGAATGGACTAGAGAACTAGAGAACTAGATAGAGCCTGTGTTTAGCCTCTGTCATGTCGTTATGTGTAATGGACTAGAGGACTAGATAGAGCCTGTGTTTAGCCGCTGTCATGTCATTATGTGTAATGGACTAGAGGACTAGAGAACTAGATAGAGCCTGTGTTTAGCCTCTGTCATGTCGTTATGTGTAATGGACTAGAGGACTAGATAGAGCCTGTGTTTAGCCTCTGTCATGTCATTATGTGTAATGGACTAGAGGACTAGAGAACTAGATAGAGCCTGTGTTTAGCCTCTGTCATGTCGTTATGTGTAATGGACTAGAGGACTAGATAGAGCCTGTGTTTAGCCTCTGTCATGTCGTTATGTGTAATGGACTAGAGGACTAGAGGACTAGATAGAGCCGGTGTTTAGCCTCTGTCATGTCATTATGTGTAATGGACTAGAGGACTAGAGAACTAGATAGAGCCGGTGTTTAGCCTCTGTCATGTCATTATGTGTAATGGACTAGAGGACTAGAGGACTAGATAGAGCCTGTGTTTAGCCTCTGTCATGTCGTTATGTGTAATGGACTAGAGGACTAGATAGAGCCGGTGTTTAGCCTCTGTCATGTCATTATGTGTAATGGACTAGAGGACTAGAGAACTAGATAGAGCCGGTGTTTAGCCTCTGTCATGTCGTTATGTGTAATGGACTAGAGAACTAGATAGAGCCTGTGTTTAGCCTCTGTCATGTCATTATGTGTAATGGACTAGAGGACTAGATAGAGCCTGTGTTTAGCCTCTGTCATGTCGTTATATGTAATGGACTAGAGGACTAGAGGACTAGATAGAGCCGGTGTTTAGCCTCTGTCATGTCATTATGTGTAATGGACTAGAGAACTAGAGGACTAGATAGAGCCTGTGTTTAGCCTCTGTCATGTCGTTATGTGTAATGGACTAGAGAACTAGATAGAGCCTGTGTTTAGCCTCTGTCATGTCGTTATGTGTAATGGACTAGAGGACTAGATAGAGCCTGTGTTTAGCCTCTGTCATGTCATTATGTGTAATGGACTAGAGGACTAGAGGACTAGATAGAGCCGGTGTTTAGCCTCTGTCATGTCATTATGTGTAATGGACTAGAGAACTAGAGGACTAGATAGAGCCTGTGTTTAGCCTCTGTCATGTCGTTATGTGTAATGGACTAGAGAACTAGAGAACTAGATAGAGCCTGTGTTTAGCCTCTGTCATGTCGTTATGTGTAATGGACTAGAGAACTAGAGAACTAGATAGAGCCGGTGTTTAGCCTCTGTCATGTCGTTATGTGTAATGGACTAGAAGACTAGAGGACTAGATAGAGCCTGTGTTTAGCCTCTGTCATGTCATTATGTGTAATGGACTAGAGAACTAGAGAACTAGATAGAGCCTGTGTTTAGCCTCTGTCATGTTCTTATGTGTAATGGACTAGAGGACTAGAGAACTAGATAGAGCCGGTGTTTAGCCTCTGTCATGTCATTATGTGTAATGGACTAGAGGACTAGATAGAGCCTGTGTTTAGCCTCTGTCATGTCATTATGTGTAATGGACTAGAGGACTAGATAGAGCCTGTGTTTAGCCTCTGTCATGTCGTTATGTGTAATGGACTAGAGAACTAGAGAACTAGATAGAGCCTGTGTTTAGCCTCTGTCATGTCGTTATGTGTAATGGACTAGAGGACTAGAGAACTAGATAGAGCCTGTGTTTAGCCTCTGTCATGTCGTTATGTGTAATGGACTAGAGGACTAGAGAACTAGATAGAGCCGGTGTTTAGCCTCTGTCATGTCATTATGTGTAATGGACTAGAGGACTAGAGAACTAGATAGAGCCTGTGTTTAGCCTCTGTCATGTCGTTATGTGTAATGGACTAGAGGACTAGATAGAGCCTGTGTTTAGCCTCTGTCATGTCATTATGTGTAATGGACTAGAGGACTAGAGAACTAGATAGAGCCGGTGTTTAGCCTCTGTCATGTCATTATGTGTAATGGACTAGAGGACTAGAGAACTAGATAGAGCCTGTGTTTAGCCTCTGTCATGTCATTATGTGTAATGGACTAGAGGACTAGAGAACTAGATAGAGCCGGTGTTTAGCCTCTGTCATGTCGTTATGTGTAATGGACTAGAGGACTAGAGGACTAGATAGAGCCTGTGTTTAGCCTCTGTCATGTCATTATGTGTAATGGACTAGAGGACTAGATAGAGCCTGTGTTTAGCCTCTGTCATGTCGTTATGTGTAATGGACTAGAGGACTAGAGGACTAGATAGAGCCGGTGTTTAGCCTCTGTCATGTCATTATGTGTAATGGACTAGAGGACTAGAGAACTAGATAGAGCCTGTGTTTAGCCTCTGTCATGTCATTATGTGTAATGGACTAGAGAACTAGAGAACTAGATAGAGACTGTGTTTAGCCTCTGTCATGTCGTTATGTGTAATGGACTAGAGAACTAGATAGAGCCTGTGTTTAGCCTCTGTCATGTCATTATGTGTAATGGACTAGAGGACTAGATAGAGCCTGTGTTTAGCCTCTGTCATGTCATTATGTGTAATGGACTAGAGGACTAGAGAACTAGATAGAGCCTGTGTTTAGCCTCTGTCATGTCATTATGTGTAATGGACTAGAGGACTAGATAGAGCCTGTGTTTAGCCTCTGTCATGTCGTTATGTGTAATGGACTAGAGGACTAGATAGAGCCTGTGTTTAGCCTCTGTCATGTCATTATGTGTAATGGACTAGAGGACTAGATAGAGCCTGTGTTTAGCCTCTGTCATGTCATTATGTGTAATGGACTAGAGGACTAGAGGACTAGATAGAGCCGGTGTTTAGCCTCTGTCATGTCATTATGTGTAATGGACTAGAGAACTAGAGGACTAGATAGAGCCTGTGTTTAGCCTCTGTCATGTCGTTATGTGTAATGGACTAGAGAACTAGAGAACTAGATAGAGCCGGTGTTTAGCCTCTGTCATGTCGTTATGTGTAATGGACTAGAGGACTAGATAGAGCCTGTGTTTAGCCTCTGTCATGTCATTATGTGTAATGGACTAGAGGACTAGAGAACTAGATAGAGCCTGTGTTTAGCCTCTGTCATGTCATTATGTGTAATGGACTAGAGGACTAGATAGAGCCTGTGTTTAGCCTCTGTCATGTCGTTATGTGTAATGGACTAGAGGACTAGATAGAGCCTGTGTTTAGCCTCTGTCATGTCATTATGTGTAATGGACTAGAGGACTAGATAGAGCCTGTGTTTAGCCTCTGTCATGTCATTATGTGTAATGGACTAGAGGACTAGAGGACTAGATAGAGCCGGTGTTTAGCCTCTGTCATGTCATTATGTGTAATGGACTAGAGAACTAGAGGACTAGATAGAGCCTGTGTTTAGCCTCTGTCATGTCGTTATGTGTAATGGACTAGAGAACTAGAGAACTAGATAGAGCCGGTGTTTAGCCTCTGTCATGTCGTTATGTGTAATGGACTAGAAGACTAGAGGACTAGATAGAGCCTGTGTTTAGCCTCTGTCATGTCATTATGTGTAATGGACTAGAGAACTAGAGAACTAGATAGAGCCTGTGTTTAGCCTCTGTCATGTCGTTATGTGTAATGGACTAGAGGACTAGAGAACTAGATAGAGCCGGTGTTTAGCCTCTGTCATGTCATTATGTGTAATGGACTAGAGAACTAGAGAACTAGATAGAGCCTGTGTTTAGCCTCTGTCATGTCGTTATGTGTAATGGACTAGAGGACTAGATAGAGCCTGTGTTTAGCCTCTGTCATGTCATTATGTGTAATGGACTAGAGGACTAGAGAACTAGATAGAGCCTGTGTTTAGCCTCTGTCATGTCGTTATGTGTAATGGACTAGAGGACTAGAGAACTAGATAGAGCCTGTGTTTAGCCTCTGTCATGTCGTTATGTGTAATGGACTAGAGGACTAGATAGAGCCTGTGTTTAGCCTCTGTCATGTCATTATGTGTAATGGACTAGAGGACTAGAGAACTAGATAGAGCCTGTGTTTAGCCTCTGTCATGTCATTATGTGTAATAGACTAGAGGACTAGAGAACTAGATAGAGCCGGTGTTTAGCCTCTGTCATGTCGTTATGTGTAATGGACTAGAGGACTAGAGGACTAGATAGAGCCTGTGTTTAGCCTCTGTCATGTCATTATGTGTAATGGACTAGAGGACTAGAGAACTAGATAGAGCCTGTGTTTAGCCTCTGTCATGTCGTTATGTGTAATGGACTAGAGGACTAGAGGACTAGATAGAGCCGGTGTTTAGCCTCTGTCATGTCATTATGTGTAATGGACTAGAGAACTAGAGGACTAGATAGAGCCTGTGTTTAGCCTCTGTCATGTCGTTATGTGTAATGGACTAGAGGACTAGAGAACTAGATAGAGCCTGTGTTTAGCCTCTGTCATGTCGTTATGTGTAATGGACTAGAGGACTAGAGAACTAGATAGAGCCTGTGTTTAGCCTCTGTCATGTCGTTATGTGTAATGGACTAGAGAACTAGAGAACTAGATAGAGCCTGTGTTTAGCCTCTGTCATGTCGTTATGTGTAATGGACTAGAGGACTAGAGAACTAGATAGAGCCTGTGTTTAGCCTCTGTCATGTCGTTATGTGTAATGGACTAGAGGACTAGAGAACTAGATAGAGCCTGTGTTTAGCCTCTGTCATGTCGTTATGTGTAATGGACTAGAGGACTAGAGAACTAGATAGAGCCGGTGTTTAGCCTCTGTCATGTCGTTATGTGTAATGGACTAGAGAACTAGAGAACTAGATAGAGCCTGTGTTTAGCCTCTGTCATGTCGTTATGTGTAATGGACTAGAGGACTAGAGGACTAGATAGAGCCGGTGTTTTAGCCTCTGTCATGTCATTATGTGTAATGGACTAGAGGACTAGAGAACTAGATAGAGCCGGTGTTTAGCCTCTGTCATGTCATTATGTGTAATGGACTAGAGGACTAGAGAACTAGATAGAGCCTGTGTTTAGCCTCTGTCATGTCATTATGTGTAATGGACTAGAGGACTACATAGAGCCGGTGTTTGCCTCTGTCATGTCGTTATGTGTATGGACTAGAGGACTAGAGGACTAGATAGAGCCTGTGTTTAGCCTCTGTCATGTCATTATGTGTAATGGACTAGAGACTAGGAACTAGATAGAGCCTGTGTTTAGCCTCTGTCATGTCGTTATGTGTAATGGACTAGAGAACTAGAGAACTAGATAGAGCCTTTGTTTGGCCTCTGTCATGTCGTTATGTGTAATGGACTAGAGGACTAGAGGACTAGATAGAGCCTGTGTTTAGCCTCTGTCATGTCATTATGTGTAATGGACTAGAGGACTAGATAGAGCCGGTGTTTAGCCTCTGTCATGTCGTTATGTGTAATGGACTAGAGGACTAGAGGACTAATAGAGCCGGTGTTTTAGCCTCTGTCATGTCATTATGTGTAATGGACTAGAGAACTAGAGACTAGATAGAGCCTGTGTTTAGCCTCTGTCATGTCGTTATGTGTAATGGACTAGAGAACTAGAGAACTAGATAGAGCCGGTGTTTAGCCTCTGTCATGTCGTTATGTGTAATGGACTAGAAGACTAGAGGACTAGATAGAGCCTGTGTTTTAGCCTCTGTCATGTCATTATGTGTAATGGACTAGAGAACTAGACTAGAGAACTAGATAGAGCTGTGTTTAGCCTCTGTCATGTCGTTTGTGTAATGGACTAGAGAACTAGATAGAGCCGGTGTTTGGCCTCTGTCATGTCTTATGTTTAGTTGTAATGGACTAGAGACTAGAGAAACTAGATATGACCTGTGTTTAGCCTCTGTCATGTCTTATGTTAATGGACTAGAGGACTAGAGAACTAGATAGAGCCTGTTGTTTAGCTCTGTCATGTCGTTATGTGTAATGGACTAGAGGACTAGATAGAGAGCCTGTGTTTAGCCTCTGTCATGTCATTATGTGTAATGGACTAGAGGACTAGAGAACTAGATAGAGCCTGTGTTTAGCCTCTGTCATGTCATTATGTGTAATGGACTAGAGGACTAGAGAACTAGATAGAGCCGGTGTTTAGCCTCTGTCATGTCGTTTGTGTAATGGACTAGAGGACTAGAGGACTAGATAGAGCCTGTGTTTAGCCTCTGTCATGTCGTTATGTGTAATGGACTAGAGGACTAGAGAACTAGATAGAGCCTGTGTTTAGCCTCTGTCATGTCGTTATGTGTAATGGACTAGAGGACTAGAGGACTAGATAGAGCCTGTGTTTAGCCTCTGTCATGTCATTATGTGTAATGGACTAGAGGACTAGAGAACTAGATAAGCCTGTGTTTAGCCTCTGTCATGTCGTTATGTGTAATGGACTAGAGGGACTAGAGGACTAGATAGAGCCTGTGTTTAGCCTCTGTCATGTCATTATGTGTAATGGACTAGAGGACTAGATAGAGCCTGTGTTTAGCCTCTGTCATGTCATTATGTGTAATGGACTAGAGAACTAGATAGAGCCTGTGTTTAGCCTCTGTCATGTCATTATGTGTAATGGACTAGAGGACTAGAGACTAGATTAGCCTGTGTTTAGCCTCTGTCATGTCATTATGTGTAATGGACTAGAGGACTAGAGAACTAGATAGAGCCTGTGTTTAGCCTCTGTCATGTCAGTTATGTGTAATGGACTAGAGGACTAGAGACTAGATAGAGCCTGTGTTTAGCCTCATGTCATGTCGTTATGTGTAATGGACTAGAAGGACTAGAGGACTAGATAGAGCCTGTGTTTAGCCTCTGTCATGTCATATATGTGTAATGGACTAGAGGACTAGAGGACTAGATTAGAGCCTGTGTTTAGCTCTGTCATGTCATTATGTGTAATGGACTAGAGGACTAGAGGACTAGATAGAGCCTGTGTTTAGCCTCTGTCATGTCATTATGTGTAATGGACTAGAGGACTAGATAGAGCCTGTGTTTAGCCTCTGTCATGTCATTATGTGTAATGGACTAGAGGACTAGAGGACTAGATAGAGCCTGTGTTTAGCCTCTGTCATGTCGTTATGTGTAATGGACTAGAGGACTAGAGAACTAGATAGAGCCGGTGTTTAGCCTCTGTCATGTCGTTATGTGTAATGGACTAGAGGACTAGAGGACTAGATAGAGCCTGTGTTTAGCCTCTGTCATGTCGTTATGTGTAATGGACTAGAGGACTAGAGAACTAGATAGAGCCTGTGTTTAGCCTCTGTCATGTCGTTATGTGTAATGGACTAGAGAACTAGAGAACTAGATAGAGCCGGTGTTTAGCCTCTGTCATGTCGTTATGTGTAATGGACTAGAGGACTAGAGGACTAGATAGAGCCTGTGTTTAGCCTCTGTCATGTCGTTATGTGTAATGGACTAGAGGACTAGATAGAGCCGGTGTTTAGCCTCTGTCATGTCGTTATGTGTAATGGACTAGAGAACTAGATAGAGCCTGTGTTTAGCCTCTGTCATGTCATTATGTGTAATGGACTAGAGGACTAGATAGAGCCTGTGTTTAGCCTCTGTCATGTCATTATGTGTAATGGACTAGAGGACTAGAGAACTAGATAGAGCCTGTGTTTAGCCTCTTTCATGTCATTATGTGTAATGGACTAGAGGACTAGAGGACTAGATAGAGCCTGTGTTTAGCCTCTGTCATGTCGTTATGTGTAATGGACTAGAGGACTAGAGGACTAGATAGAGCCTGTGTTTAGCCTCTGTCATGTCATTATGTGTAATGGACTAGAGGACTAGAGGACTAGATAGAGCCTGTGTTTAGCCTCTGTCATGTCATTATGTGTAATGGACTAGAGGACTAGAGGACTAGATAGAGCCTGTGTTTAGCCTCTGTCATGTCATTATGTGTAATGGACTAGAGGACTAGATAGAGCCTGTGTTTAGCCTCTGTCATGTCATTATGTGTAATGGACTAGAGGACTAGAGGACTAGATAGAGCCTGTGTTTAGCCTCTGTCATGTCGTTATGTGTAATGGACTAGAGGACTAGAGAACTAGATAGAGCCGGTGTTTAGCCTCTGTCATGTCGTTATGTGTAATGGACTAGAGGACTAGAGGACTAGATAGAGCCTGTGTTTAGCCTCTGTCATGTCGTTATGTGTAATGGACTAGAGGACTAGAGAACTAGATAGAGCCTGTGTTTAGCCTCTGTCATGTCGTTATGTGTAATGGACTAGAGAACTAGAGAACTAGATAGAGCCGGTGTTTAGCCTCTGTCATGTCGTTATGTGTAATGGACTAGAGGACTAGAGGACTAGATAGAGCCTGTGTTTAGCCTCTGTCATGTCGTTATGTGTAATGGACTAGAGGACTAGATAGAGCCGGTGTTTAGCCTCTGTCATGTCGTTATGTGTAATGGACTAGAGAACTAGATAGAGCCTGTGTTTAGCCTCTGTCATGTCATTATGTGTAATGGACTAGAGGACTAGATAGAGCCTGTGTTTTGCCTCTGTCATGTCATTATGTGTAATGGACTAGAGGACTAGAGAACTAGATAGAGCCTGTGTTTAGCCTCTTTCATGTCATTATGTGTAATGGACTAGAGGACTAGAGGACTAGATAGAGCCTGTGTTTAGCCTCTGTCATGTCGTTATGTGTAATGGACTAGAGGACTAGATAGAGCCTGTGTTTAGCCTCTGTCATGTCATTATGTGTAATGGACTAGAGGACTAGAGAACTAGATAGAGCCTGTGTTTAGCCTCTGTCATGTCGTTATGTGTAATGGACTAGAGGACTAGAGAACTAGATAGAGCCTGTGTTTAGCCTCTGTCATGTCGTTATGTGTAATGGACTAGAGGACTAGATAGAGCCTGTGTTTAGCCTCTGTCATGTCATTATGTGTAATGGACTAGAGGACTAGAGAACTAGATAGAGCCTGTGTTTAGCCTCTGTCATGTCATTATGTGTAATGGACTAGAGGACTAGAGAACTAGATAGAGCCGGTGTTTAGCCTCTGTCATGTCGTTATGTGTAATGGACTAGAGGACTAGAGGACTAGATAGAGCCTGTGTTTAGCCTCTGTCATGTCATTATGTGTAATGGACTAGAGGACTAGAGAACTAGATAGAGCCTGTGTTTAGCCTCTGTCATGTCGTTATGTGTAATGGACTAGAGGACTAGAGGACTAGATAGAGCCGGTGTTTAGCCTCTGTCATGTCGTTATGTGTAATGGACTAGAGAACTAGAGGACTAGATAGAGCCTGTGTTTAGCCTCTGTCATGTCGTTATGTGTAATGGACTAGAGGACTAGAGAACTAGATAGAGCCTGTGTTTAGCCTCTGTCATGTCGTTATGTGTAATGGACTAGAGGACTAGAGAACTAGATAGAGCCTGTGTTTAGCCTCTGTCATGTCGTTATGTGTAATGGACTAGAGAACTAGAGAACTAGATAGAGCCTGTGTTTAGCCTCTGTCATGTCGTTATGTGTAATGGACTAGAGGACTAGAGAACTAGATAGAGCCTGTGTTTAGCCTCTGTCATGTCGTTATGTGTAATGGACTAGAGGACTAGAGAACTAGATAGAGCCTGTGTTTAGCCTCTGTCATGTCGTTATGTGTAATGGACTAGAGGACTAGAGAACTAGATAGAGCCTGTGTTTAGCCTCTGTCATGTCGTTATGTGTAATGGACTAGAGAACTAGAGAACTAGATAGAGCCTGTGTTTAGCCTCTGTCATGTCGTTATGTGTAATGGACTAGAGGACTAGAGGACTAGATAGAGCCGGTGTTTAGCCTCTGTCATGTCATTATGTGTAATGGACTAGAGGACTAGAGAACTAGATAGAGCCGGTGTTTAGCCTCTGTCATGTCATTATGTGTAATGGACTAGAGGACTAGAGAACTAGATAGAGCCTGTGTTTAGCCTCTGTCATGTCATTATGTGTAATGGACTAGAGGACTAGATAGAGCCTGTGTTTAGCCTCTGTCATGTCATTATGTGTAATGGACTAGAGGACTACATAGAGCCGGTGTTTAGCCTCTGTCATGTCGTTATGTGTAATGGACTAGAGGACTAGAGGACTAGATAGAGCCTGTGTTTAGCCTCTGTCATGTCATTATGTGTAATGGACTAGAGGACTAGAGAACTAGATAGAGCCTGTGTTTAGCCTCTGTCATGTCGTTATGTGTAATGGACTAGAGAACTAGAGAACTAGATAGAGCCTGTGTTTGGCCTCTGTCATGTCGTTATGTGTAATGGACTAGAGGACTAGAGGACTAGATAGAGCCTGTGTTTAGCCTCTGTCATGTCATTATGTGTAATGGACTAGAGGACTAGATAGAGCCGGTGTTTAGCCTCTGTCATGTCGTTATGTGTAATGGACTAGAGGACTAGAGGACTAGATAGAGCCTGTGTTTAGCCTCTGTCATGTCATTATGTGTAATGGACTAGAGGACTAGATAGAGCCTGTGTTTAGCCTCTGTCATGTCATTATGTGTAATGGACTAGAGGACTAGATAGAGCCTGTGTTTAGCCTCTGTCATGTCGTTATGTGTAATGGACTAGAGGACTAGAGAACTAGATAGAGCCGGTGTTTAGACTCTGTCATGTCGTTATGTGTAATGGACTAGAGGACTAGAGGACTAGATAGAGCCTGTGTTTAGCCTCTGTCATGTCGTTATGTGTAATGGACTAGAGGACTAGAGAACTAGATAGAGCCTGTGTTTAGCCTCTGTCATGTCGTTATGTGTAATGGACTAGAGAACTAGAGAACTAGATAGAGCCGGTGTTTAGCCTCTGTCATGTCGTTATGTGTAATGGACTAGAGGACTAGATAGAGCCTGTGTTTAGCCTCTGTCATGTCGTTATGTGTAATGGACTAGAGGACTAGAGAACTAGATAGAGCCTGTGTTTAGCCTCTGTCATGTCATTATGTGTAATGGACTAGAGAACTAGAGAACTAGATAGAGCCTGTGTTTAGCCTCTGTCATGTCGTTATGTGTAATGGACTAGAGGACTAGAGATCTAGATAGAGCCTGTGTTTAGCCTCTGTCATGTCGTTATGTGTAATGGACTAGAGGACTAGATAGAGCCTGTGTTTAGCCTCTGTCATGTCATTATGTGTAATGGACTAGAGGACTAGAGAACTAGATAGAGCCTGTGTTTAGCCTCTGTCATGTCATTATGTGTAATGGACTAGAGGACTAGAGAACTAGATAGAGCCTGTGTTTGGCCTCTGTCATGTCATTATGTGTAATGGACTAGAGGACTAGAGAACTAGATAGAGCCGGTGTTTAGCCTCTGTCATGTCGTTATGTGTAATGGACTAGAGGACTAGATAGAGCCGGTGTTTAGCCTCTGTCATGTCGTTATGTGTAATGGACTAGAGGACTAGAGGACTAGATAGAGCCTGTGTTTAGCCTCTGTCATGTCATTATGTGTAATGGACTAGAGAACTAGAGGACTAGATAGAGCCTGTGTTTAGCCTCTGTCATGTCGTTATGTGTAATGGACTAGAGGACTAGAGAACTAGATAGAGCCTGTGTTTAGCCTCTGTCATGTCGTTATGTGTAATGGACTAGAGGACTAGAGAACTAGATAGAGCCTGTGTTTAGCCTCTGTCATGTCGTTATGTGTAATGGACTAGAGAACTAGAGAACTAGATAGAGCCTGTGTTTAGCCTCTGTCATGTCGTTATGTGTAATGGACTAGAGGACTAGAGGACTAGATAGAGCCGGTGTTTAGCCTCTGTCATGTCATTATGTGTAATGGACTAGAGGACTAGAGAACTAGATAGAGCCGGTGTTTAGCCTCTGTCATGTCATTATGTGTAATGGACTAGAGGACTAGAGAACTAGATAGAGCCTGTGTTTAGCCTCTGTCATGTCATTATGTGTAATGGACTAGAGGACTAGATAGAGCCTGTGTTTAGCCTCTGTCATGTCATTATGTGTAATGGACTAGAGGACTACATAGAGCCGGTGTTTAGCCTCTGTCATGTCGTTATGTGTAATGGACTAGAGGACTAGAGGACTAGATAGAGCCTGTGTTTAGCCTCTGTCATGTCATTATGTGTAATGGACTAGAGGACTAGAGAACTAGATAGAGCCTGTGTTTGGCCTCTGTCATGTCGTTATGTGTAATGGACTAGAGGACTAGAGGACTAGATAGAGCCTGTGTTTAGCCTCTGTCATGTCATTATGTGTAATGGACTAGAGGACTAGATAGAGCCGGTGTTTAGCCTCTGTCATGTCGTTATGTGTAATGGACTAGAGGACTAGAGGACTAGATAGAGCCTGTGTTTAGCCTCTGTCATGTCATTATGTGTAATGGACTAGAGGACTAGAGGACTAGATAGAGCCTGTGTTTAGCCTCTGTCATGTCATTATGTGTAATGGACTAGAGGACTAGATAGAGCCTGTGTTTAGCCTCTGTCATGTCATTATGTGTAATGGACTAGAGGACTAGAGGACTAGATAGAGCCTGTGTTTAGCCTCTGTCATGTCGTTATGTGTAATGGACTAGAGGACTAGAGAACTAGATAGAGCCTGTGTTTAGCCTCTGTCATGTTGTTATGTGTAATGGACTAGAGGACTAGAGAACTAGATAGAGCCTGTGTTTAGCCTCTGTCATGTCGTTATGTGTAATGGACTAGAGAACTAGAGAACTAGATAGAGCCGGTGTTTAGCCTCTGTCATGTCGTTATGTGTAATGGACTAGAGGACTAGAGGACTAGATAGAGCCTGTGTTTAGCCTCTGTCATGTCGTTATGTGTAATGGACTAGAGGACTAGAGAACTAGATAGAGCCTGTGTTTAGCCTCTGTCATGTCATTATGTGTAATGGACTAGAGAACTAGAGAACTAGATAGAGCCTGTGTTTAGCCTCTGTCATGTCGTTATGTGTAATGGACTAGAGAACTAGATAGAGCCTGTGTTTAGCCTCTGTCATGTCGTTATGTGTAATGGACTAGAGGACTAGATAGAGCCTGTGTTTAGCCTCTGTCATGTCATTATGTGTAATGGACTAGAGGACTAGAGAACTAGATAGAGCCTGTGTTTAGCCTCTGTCATGTCATTATGTGTAATGGACTAGAGGACTAGAGAACTAGATAGAGCCTGTGTTTGGCCTCTGTCATGTCATTATGTGTAATGGACTAGAGGACTAGAGAACTAGATAGAGCCGGTGTTTAGCCTCTGTCATGTCGTTATGTGTAATGGACTAGAGGACTAGATAGAGCCGGTGTTTAGCCTCTGTCATGTCGTTATGTGTAATGGACTAGAGGACTAGAGGACTAGATAGAGCCTGTGTTTAGCCTCTGTCATGTCATTATGGTTAATGGACTAGAGAACTAGAGGACTAGATAGAGCCTGTGTTTAGCCTCTGTCATGTCATTATGTGTAATGGACTAGAGAACTAGAGAACTAGATAGAGCCTGTGTTTAGCCTCTGTCATGTCGTTATGTGTAATGGACTAGAGGACTAGAGGACTAGATAGAGCCTGTGTTTAGCCTCTGTCATGTCATTATGTGTAATGGACTAGAGAACTAGAGAACTAGATAGAGCCTGTGTTTAGCCTCTGTCATGTCGTTATGTGTAATGGACTAGAGGACTAGAGGACTAGATAGAGCCTGTGTTTAGCCTCTGTCATGTCATTATGTGTAATGGACTAGAGGACTAGAGGACTAGATAGAGCTTGTGTTTAGCTTCTGTCATGTCATTATGTGTAATGGACTAGAGAACTAGAGAACTAGATAGAGCCTGTGTTTAGCCTATGTCATGTCATTATGTGTAATGGACTAGAGGACTAGAGGACTAGATAGAGCCTGTGTTTAGCCTCTGTCATGTCATTATGTGTAATGGACTAGAGAACTAGAGAACTAGATAGAGCCTGTGTTTAGCCTCTGTCATGTCATTATGTGTAATGGACTAGAGAACTAGAGAACTAGATAGAGCCGGTGTTTAGCCTCTGTCATGTCATTATGTGTAATGGACTAGAGAACTAGAGGACTAGATAGAGCCGGTGTTTAGCCTCTGTCATGTCGTTATGTGTAATGGACTAGAGGACTAGAGATCTAGATAGAGCCTGTGTTTAGCCTCTGTCATGTCGTTATGTGTAATGGACTAGAGGACTAGAGAACTAGATAGAGCCTGTGTTTGGCCTCTGTCATGTCATCCACCCATTGGCTCTGTAGTGGTGTTCCCAGATGGGGTCTCCCTAATGGTAGTAGCATTGACACGACACTTCTCCAGAGCTCCAGTCAGCCCAGTCTCACCAGGTGTCAGCTCTGCTGCTGGGGACGTGCTAAGGCTGCAGCCAGGGAGGGGCCCTGCAGATGTTCCACAGCTCCAAAACATTTGTCTGGCCATGCTAGAGACCGGCTGCTGAACACTGTCCATGTTAGGGCGGTGGTTGGGAGTTGATACAACTGTTGTAATAGAGTTTTTTCTGTAATTAGAAATGCTTTATTTATTTAAAAAATAAATAGATAAGGAGGCATAGATGACAACAACTACCAAATAAATAAATAATTAAAAAAAACAAATACATTCTCCATCACATGCGTCGCTATAGGAACAGCAGAGCCCTGCCATTATTGTCCCAACCTTGATCTCTACAATGCTGCTGTTTCATTCCGCTCCGTTTTTCACTTCCATACTCTCAAAGTTAATCATTTGCATGCACAGAAAGGAGAATTAGCTTAGCACAATAATCAATATTCTGTAGTCTGTAAACGGGAGCTTTTTACCTGCATTTTATTCCACATTTTCCATAGATAGTGGTATCATGATCTCCCTGAATAATACATGTCATTTTGCCGTGCTTTGTTAGATGAGACGTTCACGGCACCCGGGACACCGGCAGCCAAGGACTCATTTTCCATGTCAGTGCAAACAAAGCCGCCAGGTGTGTTTGTTGTAAGTGTCTGTGTGCGCTTATGCGCGTGTGCGAGAGTGTTAATGTTGTATTTGTCTCCCTGTCGTTCCTGCCAGGTTGTTCTCCCTAGTCTGTATTTAGGGGGATGCTTCTGCAGGCTGGCATCATGGCGGGTGGCCTGTGAGGGGAACAGACAGTCAAAGGGAAGGGGCCAGGCAGAGGCCTCCTCCTCAGTGGGAACTAATGTGGGTGTTGGTGGCATGGCTCTGTAAAGGTCTTCATTTGTTTGTTGTTAAAGATCTAATTAGGAAGAAGAGAGGAAACAGAACGGGACGGCTAATTAGAGGGGAGCTCAGAAATCACTTTGAACCTCAAGGACACCCGGCTATTAGCGCTCACATAAAACGTTTATTAAAACCTAAGTGTGTGTGTGTATGTTTTGTTTCCTTCCTTAAATGATTAAAAACGCCTTGCTTGAGTGGGCATCCCCCTCTTCTGGAGAGATGCGGAGGAGTGGAGAGGGCCGGCACATCCTGAACCGCTCTCTCTCTCTGTCTTCCATCTCCTCAACTTTTTAGACATCTGTCTTCTGTTGTCTCCACAAACATTCACTGCATACATGTAGGCCGACATTCACTGCATACATGTAGGCCGACATTCACTGCATACATGTAGGCCGACATTCACTGCATACATGTAGGCCGACATTCACTGCATACATGTAGGCCGACATTCACTGCATACCTGTAGGCCGACATTCACTGCATACATGTAGGCCGACATTCACTGCATACATGTAGGCCGACATTCACTGCATACCTGTAGGCCTTCATTCACTGCATACATGTAGGCCGACATTGTAAATAAGAATTTGCTCTTAACTGACTTGCCAAGTTAAATAAAGGTTCAATAAAACAACTTCTTTTTTTACATGAAGTGAAAGTATGTTTCGTTATTTTGGCCAGTCAGTAGAGTGAATGAGTACATTTGGATTTGAAAAGCAAAGGCTAGATAAGTACCGTAGGCTAAGTACAGTAATGTCAGTGTGCAAAGATAGGTTTTTATCAACACATGAGTCAGGAGACCTGTGGTCCATGTCAACACATTGTTCTGCCCCACGAGTGATGTGTTTAAGCAGCAAGGTTATTATAGTAAACTGAAACTAATATGAAAACAAATCATAAAAATCTATTTAGTATTTACAGTGGCAATTTTAGTATGTAAATCTTGGTGAGGCAAAAAAAAAAAAAATGTTTTAGATGCATGCCAAAAAAGCCTTTACACAACACTAAACAATTCATTAATTGCACTATAACGGTGACAAATGGTGCCCACAAACTATTAGGGCCTACATAAAGCTGTCCCAACAGCAGAGTCCCAACAGCAGTCCCAACACCTTACCACTGCTACACCTGGCTATCAGTGGAGCCTTTCCTCGCAGCGAAACAGCCTCATTTACTTCCTTTTAAAAAACAACGCTGATATGGCTGACTTGCTTAAACAAATGAGGTTTCTATTGACAATTGAGATGTATAAATTATGGAATAAGGGGACGACTAGCGGATAAGAGGGAATCCGTAATTTCGATTAAGACATTAATGAGCTAGCTAAGACGGACGTAGTCAATATAACTATTTGTTCAGCACTTTTGAAATGTACAGCGACAGAATTCAGAACATGGGCCGTTCTTACAGTATTCTCCCTGTACACCAAGTCAGAACCGTAAGATAAATAAAGGGAGCATATAAGCAGACAATGAAAGCTCTTACAATGTTCGATGATTACATTTTTCTAAAATAGGCTACATGTGCACAACCAAGTTAGAACAGTGGGCTAAGTTATGAGGCGAAAGGGGACCAAATTACTAGGGTGATGCACAAGTTTACTTTGTTAGCTAAGTATACATATCTCCCTGGCATATTACATCATTTATGCAACAGCATACAAGGCATTTTTGGACTCACCTTGTTGTGCTGTGCTCACTTGAACAGGAAGGTGGCGCGGCGGTCCTTCGTGGGCAAATTCTGTTGTCAAACTTTATCATCAAAGTCTGGCATTCTCTTGATTTATGGTGCTTTCAAGACAACTGGGAACTCTGGGGGGAAAAACAAGGTTGAATCATGACGTCAGTGATCTTAAGGTCGGAGCTCTAGAAAGAGGCCAAGTTCCCGACTTGGAATTCCGACTTGAATGACCGTTCAAAATGTATTTTCCCAGTTGGAGCAATTTTTTTTTCTTCAGAGTTCCCAGTTGTCTTGAACTCACTGACGTTTGAGATTTCCCAGTTTTGAGTTTCCAGTTGTTTTGAACGTGGCAGAAGTCATGCTGGATTGACAGCATGGCCAATGTCGAATGTTTATCCTTTTAAGCTTTGAAAAGAGACCCTTAAATCCAGATTTGGACCACACACCCACTCCACTGAATAGCTGGTTAGTGATTGCTTTGCAATGCTTGCAGTTAGCCACTGATTCCTTCTAAACCACTCATTGTTGAATTTGTGATTTCCAACTTGTTGTGTAATGTTTATGTCCAATGGCCGATGAGCACCGATACATTTTATCTATAATCTCTCTGCATAATTTCTCTTCATATGACAAGCATTGAAAAGGATTTGCGAGTAGATTGTCAACTTGATTCATGATGATGACTGCTAGCTTGCTAGCTAAGAAGCTAAGATTTTTAAGTATGATGCTGACATGATCAGTCCAATCAAAGCTACGGTAGATATAACGTGATTAGACGTCATTTTATCTGTGACCAATGACCTTGAGCCTTCTTGGATGGGCACTTCTAATGTAACTATGGCAGCATCCATGGGGCTTGAATTTTCAAGCTCTCCCTGTAAATTTTGCAGTGACGTAGTGTCCCCATGAGTAACAGAACACTGCACCAATTATGGCGCAACTAGAGAACATTACCAGCTCCTACTCTCTGTATTTTCCGCTGGCTGCCCCACCAACACAGAAAGCACTGAGCTAGGCTGAAACACCTGCATTTTGGAGCTGCCTTACTCAAGAAAGCAAAAAAGATACCATGCAGCTTTATTTACTCAATAAATGTGTTTTTACATTGTTTGCAAACTGATATGTGACACAAATTAATGCCAAAATAACATGCAAAACAGGCAAAAAATAACAAATAAACAGGTGGGGCTCAAAACAGGCTCTGTCCCATCTGCTCTGAATGATGGGTCGCCACTGACAACACAAATCCACCTGCCCTGAATGACAGGTCGCCACTGGCAACAAATCAAATCAAATCAAATGTTATTTGTCACAGGTTTAGACCTTACAGTGAAATGCTTACTTACAAGCCCTTAACCAACAATGCAGTTTTAAGAAACAATAAGTGTTAAGAAAGTATTTTCTAAGTAAACTGAAGTAAACAATAAATACATAAAAATGTAATTAAATACATACATTTTTAAAAAAGAAAATAGAAAAATAACAAATATTTAAAGAGCAACAATTAAATAACAATAACAAGGCTATATACAGGGGGTGTGCAAACTGTAATCAAGGCAAAGGGTGGCTACTTTGAAGAATATCAAATATAAAATATATTTTGATTTGATTTTTGGTTACTACATGATTCCATATGTGTTATTTCATAGTTTTGATGTCTTCACTATTATTATACTATGTAGAAAATAGTCAAAAATATAAAGTGTCAACTTTTGACTGGTACTGTATATAATATATATCTATTTTTTTGCTAAACAAGTGGGGCTCAAAATTCCCTGAATGATGGGTCGCCACTGAGTATTTGATTAATAAACATGTTTGGAAAAACTAAAAATATACTGAAACTATTATATTTTACTCCAAAACTAACTAAAATAATATAAAAACCACCATGAATTTGAGTTTTAATAAATTCTAAGCTTTGGCCAACAATCTAGTGGGCTTTTCAAGTACTAAATGCCAGGTAAATGCTGCTAGTTGATGGCAATGTTTAAATAATCCTAGCTTGTGCATCACTATCACCAGCTGTCACTAGCTAACAAAATCAGCTAGGTAGCTAACTTGATTCTTCTTACATACTAAAGTTAAAAAGTATTGTATTGGTGTAAACATGGGCGAGAGAGAGTTTCCTTCCACCGTATTTTTTGGACCAGTCTCTGTACTATTCCTTTTAAATCCAAGTCACATTGAGATTTACTTCATAATTTAAACCTAACCTAATCTAATGACTGACACAAGACCTTTGCCATGTTTAGTTGCCAAACAGTCTCGAACGTTGCAGCTAGAAATGCCATGAATAGAGCTGATGTGATTCCTTATTCTACATGTCAAAGAGGCATGTTTGTTCTACATAGAAATAGCCTATCTGAACATTCCAAAACGTTGCGTCTGGCTAAACACGCCCCTGATGTATACCCTATGAAAGTGACACATAATTTTTTGAAACAAAATAATATAAAAACGAAATATAAATATTTTTATACAACTATAACTGAATAAAAACTAGCAAATCAGGTCTGAAAACTAACTGAAACTAAACAAAACGAATATAAAAACACAAAAACATAATATTCTTTAAGTACAGTCCATTTACACAGATAATGCCGCTCTCTGTGAGTGTGCTGTGTCAACGGTACGGAGCTGTGGGGACATAAGCTTTATAGTTAACAAATGCCTTGTGTCTGTTTCTCCTCTCCACCACATCAGTAGTCCAGTACATTGTGGAATCTTGCCCGTGTCGGATCTAAAATGAATGAGGAATTGCTGTTCTAATCTTATTGATTTATGAGCAGAAGCCCAAACATGAATAATAGATTTTCCTTAATCATTCTCCCGCTTATTTTAGGAGAATCTCATTTTGGTTATTTTTCACTCTTGAGCTCTTAGTGTGTGTATTTCACACAGTTATTATGTGTGTGTGTTTTGAAGCGAGCAAGTGAAGATTACATGAACTGACCTGTTGTAAATTCTGCTAAAGATTTTCTTTGACCATAATTTTTTAGCCTGAGTCCACATCAGCTACACTAGTGTTAGGGAGCAGGGCTGGTGTGTGTGTAACGTAGTGGCCCTGTACCCAGTCTCTCATACCACATTACACACACACACACTGCCAGTGGGGCAGCTGGGGGGTGGTGGGCGGTGGGGGGAAGCAGGAAGAAAACAAGTCATGGATGTTTGCTGTAGTTTGCCTTCCTCTTTACCACAATGCCATGCAGAAAAACAACAACAACATAGCAATAACATAAATACTTTAAAAAGCCATTACGTTACTATAGTACTGTGTAAAATGTTTCCACGATGATGGACATGCGTCCCATCCCGCCCCCCTCCCTCCCTCCCTCCCTATACTATACTCCTATCTCTCAGGGTTCCCAGATTATGGGTTCTATTCCGGGGCCGGGCCCAGTGACCTGCGGGGGCCGCCCTGCTCCTTTGCCGACTTTGGCTCCCTGGGGCCCCATGCTGCTCAGATGCTGCAGCACAGTGAGCATCATGCCACCTCCGCCTGCAACTCCCCCCTCCAGCACCACCTGCAGCACAGCCCGGACCCCTTTAAGAGCCCAGGTGTGTACCCCGCTAACGTCTCCTTCAATCCTTCAATCAGTCAATGATGCCATGCAGATTCAGATTCATGAACTCTAGTTAGGAATTATCAGAAGGTGTCTGTGTGTGTGTGTGTGTGTGTGTGTGCGTGTGTGCGTGTGTGCGTGTGTGCGTGTGTGCGTGTGTGTGTGTGTGTGTGTGTGTGTGTGCGTGTGTGTGTGTGTGTGTGTGTGTGAAAGAGAGAGTGAGAATGTAAAAGAGAGAGTGTAAAAGAGAGTGTGAGAATGTAAAAGAGAGAGTGTGAGAGAGAGAGCGAGAGAGTGTAAAAGAGAGAGAATGTGAGAGAGAGAACGTAAAAGAGTGTGAGAGTGAGTGAGAGAGAGAGTGAGAATGTAAAAGAGAGAGAGCGAGAGTGTGTAAAAGAGTGTGAGAGTGTAAAAAAATGAGAGTGTAAAAGAGAGCGTGAGAGTGTAAAAGAGTGTGTAAAAGAGAGAGAGATTAAGCAAGTAAAAGAGAGAGAGAGAGTGTGTAAAAGAGAGTGATGAAGAGAGAAAATAAAGGTGTTTATAGAGACAGAGAGGGAAACAATAACTATCAGAGGAAGGTGATGCACTGTGTACTGTAGCGTAACACCCCTGGCGGGTTGCCTGCTATACCCTGCATGCCTCTCATAACACTGATTTTGGAAATGACTTCAGGATATGTTTAGTTTAATATGTATGTATACATGGCTGATGGCTGTGTGTTGACTGACTGAAAGACCAACACCCCGTTCCTATTTCACACAGAGATGGTGACCTAATGTACTGTAGGCATACATGTATACCTATTTCCCATTTTCAGTTCAGCATACATTACAGTAGTGTCATTGTTAGTACCGGTTTTTATTTAAGATGTAGCAAGGTCATTATTATTTATTCATATCGCACTCTTCAAATATTGATCTCCATCCCTTGCTTACCCACAATGCATCTTGTTTGTTGGTACAGTGCATCACTTTTTCATATAAGGTGATGGACCATCATTTATATGTATTTAGACTGCTCATTTAGGTAAGAGAGAGAACTTGATGAGGAATTTGTCATACAGAACGAGTGACCACCAATTGAGCTCCCAATGCTTGTATTTGACTATAGTGAATATCATCATGAATAAGTTGAGCAAAAGTTCTGTGGCAAATTATTCCTGTTGGCTTGACATTATCTTTCGAGATAATGTTTTGTTGCTGGAATGTAATGTATTTTATGAGGGAAGAAGGAAGAAAGAATTGAATGGGTTACTGTTATCATAGTTCATGCACAGCCAGTCTGAATGATATAGTCTTCAGAAACACACACCATACTCTTCTTTTTCCAGTTCTTTTGTTGGTCCCTTAAAGCCATATTTCCTTTGATAAATCTAGACTGGAGCAGAAAGTGCTGGACATTTTATTGCAATGAGATTCTTTTTAAATCACCTATAGTGTTCTAACCCCACAACTGTGCTCCAATGAGCGTAAATCATATGTAGTTATTAGTGGGGCTGACAGTGGGGTTTAAATACCGTAAATCCTGTTCAACATGGGAACGGCCAGGGGGATGTGCAATTCAGCAAAGTCTAGCAATTATGAGGAATCTAGCCTGCTGTATAAACAGAGATCGAGTGGGTAATTGGTTAAAACAGCCATATTAGGACTGGGTCACTCTGATAAGAACAGTGCAGCCAGTCAGGAACATTGCTTGATACTAAGCAGCAGTGTCACTCTGAGAAGTTGTTTATTTCTCCCTCACAATGAGGCTACTCTATCTTTGTCATTTAATTATTTAATCCGCTCTTATTAGAGGGAGAAGGAAATATTTGATGTGGTGTGTGTGTGTGTGTGTGTCGGGGTGTGTGTGTGTGTTTTCTGCTCCCAAACAGGGATATCCATAGATAATATTGTGTTTTTTTTATCATACGACACTTGTTAGAGAGCACAGTTACACCTTACAACATCTTTCACAATCCAATCATCTATGGTGACCATGGAGGTGTATCTGTATAGCGTAGCCCACTTAGTTTATACTGAGATTTCATTTTGACACGTATTACAATGTGTGGCTAAATCCTCCTCCATTCTCATCTAGACTGTCTCCTTTCTTGAGCTGGTTTTAATAACCCTTACCCTCACAAGTCTTCAGATCCAGCGCATTAATAGACCTCCCTTTCAATCCACATCCGCACCAAGCAAAAGCTTCCAGCTGCAGTGGAAAGACTGATTTAATATTCCTTTATTAATAGGAGTGTCACTGAGTGGCGCTCGGAGAGAAAAATTAGCAGACCTCGCCATGGGGGCCCGAGGTTCCCCAGATTTTTTAATTTTAATATCTGCTCTTGTTTTTATTTATTTTTATTTTATTTTATTTTCAACACGCTAAAACAGAGGGTCACCTGGTGCTGAGCTGACAGCAGCAATGGCTCAAATGGTCTAGACAACAATTAGAGCAATTTAAGCCAACCCCATGGTTCCTCTACTTCCCCTTTTCTTTTTTATTTCCTGCTCTCTCATTTCTTAATTGCCATTGTTATTGGTCTGGGATTTCTCCCCGGCGTCGTGTTCTACTTTTCAAAAGATTCTGTCTAGCTCTCTTTGCCCCTCTCGCTTTATAGCCGTAGTTTTCCTCACATACACTGCCAAGGTCATCTAGATTGGCTGTTCAGACTTTCGTCAGTTGGTTATAGTGGCTGTCTATCTTCCCTGCCCGTCATACATTAAACACACACACATTCTCTCTTCTCTCTATCTTCTCTCTCTCTTTCTCTCTCTCTCTCTCTCTCTCTCTCTCTCTCTCTCTCTCTCTCTCTCTCTCGCCTCTCTCCTCTCTTCTCTCTCTCTCGCTCGCTTCTATCTCACTCTCTCTCTTTTCTCTTGCCTTTTCTCTCGCTCTCTTTCTCTCTCTCTATTCTCTCTCTCGCTCTCTTTTCTCTCTCGCTCTCTTTTCTCTCTCGCTCTCTTTTCTCTATTGCTCTCTTCTCTCTCTTGCTCTCTTCTCTCTCTCTATTTTCTCTCTTCTCTCTCTCTATTTTCTCTCTTCTCTCTCTCTATTTTCTCTCTCCTCTCTTCTCTCGCTCTCTTCTCTCGCTCTCTTCTCTCTCCCTCTCTCTCTCTCTATTTTCTCTCTTCTCTCTCTATTTTCTTTCTCCTTTCTCTTCTCGCTCTCTTCTCTCTCGCTCTCTTCTCACTCTCTTCTCTCTCTATATATATTTTCTCTCTTCTCTCTCTCTCTATTTTCTCGCTCGCTCTCTTCTCTCACTCGCTCTCTTCTCTCACTCGCTCTCTTCTCTCCCTCTCGCTCTCTCTTCTCTCTCGCTCTCTTCTCTCTCTCTCTCTCTCGCTCTCTTCTCCCTCTCTCTCTCTTCTCTCGCTCTCTTCTCTCTCTCTCTTTCTTCTCTCTCGCTCTCTTCTCTCACTCGCTCTCTTCTCTCGCTCTTTTCTCCCTCTCGCTCTCTCTTCTCTCTCGCTCTCTTCTCTCTCTCTCTCTCTCTTCTCCCTCTCTCTCTCTTCTCTCGCTCTCTTCTCTCTCTCTCTTTCTTCTCTCTCGCTCTCTTCTCTCTCTCTTTTCTCTCGCCTCTCTCCTCTTTTCTCTCTCTCGCTCTCTTCTCTCTCTCTCGCTCCCTTCTCTCTCTCTCTCGCTCTCCTCTTTCTCTCTCTCTCCCTCTCTCTCCCTCTCTCTCTCTCTCTCTCTCTCTCTCTCTCTCTCTCTCTTTCTCACTGGATGAGCTCTGATATGCAGAGGGCAGGTGGTGGGCTCGATTTCTCTGCCATTTCTCTCTCGCTCTATGTGGAAGGGCCGGCTGGGCTTGGTGGGAGGCTGCTGTGGAAATGTGACTCAATGATGCAGTCTTTTAGCAGGCATTACCCAGGACACCCTGTGTAATTTCCTGGCTGTCAGGCACCAGCTAGGCCTGATACCCCTGGCACTAAGGGAAAGATAATCACCATCATATATTTAAAGGAGGAGAGAGAGAAGGCCTCTCCTAGCGACAGGTGTTGATTAGATAGGGGGTGTTGTGCCCAAATCCCCGCAGCAATTTATTGTATGAAAGTGGGATTCATGAACTGGCAGTCATATTTGACGCTGGCGGACGCACGACGCAGCGCGAGACGGAGAGATGTAAAAAAGTGATAAGGAGAGGGAGGCAGCTCACTTTTCCTCTGCCACGTTTTTACCTCCTATAGGATCTTGAGATGAGCTCCTTCAGCTGCTGTGTAGAGAGATAGCCTTCATATCTTCCCTTTATAGAACAGCTCTCGCACTGTCTTAATGCTACGCTGTTTTGTAGTTTGCATGGAATATGAATGCTTAGAGTACGTACAAGTAGAAAACTGGTCATGCATGAGCATCCTGAATTACATCTTCTTTTAAAACCGTGTTTAGTTGGAGCTGGTCAGATGGCTTGTAGAATATGTATACATTTTGCATATGTATAGTACCAGTCAAAAGTTTAGACACACCTACTCATTCAAGGGTTCTTCTTTATTTTTACTATTTTCTTTATTGTAGAATAATAGTGAAGACATCAAAACTATGAAATAACACATATGGAATCATGTAGTAACCAAAAAGTGTTAAACAAATCAAAACATATTTTAGATTTGAGATTGTTCAAAGTAGCCACCCTTTGCCTTGATGCTGAGCACTTTATGCTGAGCACTTGTTGGCTGCTTTTCCTTCACTCTGCAGTCCAACTCATCCCAAACCATCTCAATTGGGTTGAGGTCAGGTGATTGTGGAGGCTAGGTCATCTGATGCAGCACTCCATCACTCTCCTTCTTGGTAAAATAGCCCTTACACAGCCTGGAGGTGTGTTGGGTCATTGTCCTGTTGAAAAACAAATATAGTCCCTCTAAGCGCAAATCAGATGGGATGGCATATCGCTGCAGAATGCTGTGGTAGCCATGCTGGTTAAGTATGCCTTGAATTCTAAATAAATCACTGACAGTGTCACCAGCAAAGCACCCCCACATCGTCACACCTCCTCCTCCATGCTTCACGGTGGGAACCACACATATGTAGATCATCTGTTCACCTACTCTGCGTCTCACAAAGACACGGCTGTTGGAACCAAAAATGTCACATTTGGACTCAGACCAAAGGACAGATTTTCACCTGTCTAATGTCCATTGCTTGTGTTTCTTGGCCCAAGCAAGTCTCTTCTTATTATTGGTGTCCTTTAGTAGTGGTTTCTTTGCAGCAATTCGACCACAAAGGCCTGATTCACGCGGTCTCCTCTGAACAGTTCATGTTGAGATGGCTCTGTTACTTGAAATCTGTGAAGCATTTATTTGGGTTGCAATTTCTGAGGCTGGTAACTAATGAACTTATCCTCTGCAGCAGAGGTGACTGGGTCTTCCTTTCCTGTGGCAGTCCTCATGAGAACCAGTTTCATCATAGCGCTTGATGGTTTTTACGACTGCACTTGAAGAAACTTTTGAAGAAAGTTCTTGAAGTGTTCCGTGTTGACTGACCTTCACGTCTTAAAGTAATGATGGATTGTCATTTCTTTTGTTGCTTATTTGAGCTGTTCTTGCCATAAAATGAACTTGGTCTTTTACTAAATAGGGCTATCTTCTGTATACCACCCCTACCTTGTCACAACACAACTGATTGGCTCAAACACATTAAGAAGGAAAGAATTTCCACAAATTAACTTTTAACAAGACACACCTGTTAATTGAAATGCATTACAGGTGACTAGCTCATGAGGCTGGTTGAGAGAATGCCAAGAGTGTGCAAAGCTGCCATCAAGGCAAAGGGTGGCTACTTTGAAGAATCTCAAATATAAAATATTATTTGATTTGTTTAACACTTTTTTGGTTACTACATGATTGCATATGTGTTATTTCATAGTTTTGATGTCTTCACTATTATTCTACAATGCAGAACATAGTACAAATGAAGAAAAACCCTTGAATGAGTAGGTGTGTTCAAAATTTGACTGGTACTGTATATGTTTATACCAGGCTCCTCATACAAACATCACATTTAAACATTATTAATACATTTCTGCTTGCGTTACATTCAATTTCAACTGGGGAACAAAGCATTGAGCCTAATTAATGTATACGTAAACTATAAACACTCTTCCTTCTTCCTCTCTGACGTTATCATTTCCTGTTTGACTGTAGTGTATTGAGATTTGTGTTTTTCAGCCCAGTATTTTAATTGTATTTATTTTACTGTGCATGGAAAAGGCTATACGGACACTCCTGACCTGCAAACTGATATTTAATTTCAGAATTGGTTAACGTTTGGTTAAAGGGAAAATCCCCCCAAAATAATAATAATAATAAAATAATTTGGTGTTTTGCATCATCATGATAATGTGTCTAGTGACTCTTTGCTTCTTGAAAGTCCAATATCTTTAAAACTTGACTGTTGACATGTAAAACATTTTGGGACTGTATCAATATGGGACTAATGAAAAAAATACAAAAGTTGTTTTTCCGTTTAAGGTAAGCGTCAGGTTAGTAGTTTTGCAGGTCACCAGTGTCCTTATAGTCTCTCCCACTATGCATGCCAGGCCTCAGCTTCAAACTTAGCTTTTATCCATCTCTGCACACCACCAGTCCTAAATAGCTACGTTGATCACCCCAATTTTGGCGCCCCCGCTTCCCCCCCTCCGTCAGGCACCAACCAGGCCAGGCCCGGAGCCTTCCCCGGCACCAACAGTCCCGGGCCCGTGGCTGACCTCTATGGCACTCCCAGCCAGGACTCCGGTATGGGCAACTACATTAGTGCTGCTAGCCCACAGCCTGGCTCTGGCTTCGGCCACAGCATTGCTGTAAGTATAGCTTACTCCAGCAACTCGTCCACCTCGTCCAATACCGCCTTCACCTTCTTTGTGCTGTCAACCATATTCCTTGTTCATTCTCTCAGCCCATTTCAACTCATCGTCAGGATATTTCATCAGTCTGAAGGATATGGTTTCTATCCACAAAAGAGATAGGTATGCTTATTATGCTACAGATGTCTTGTGCGCTCTTCCATTTGTTATGCTAAATGTATAATATATATCAGACGAGAGCTGTAGATTAAGTAGTGCTTACTGTATGTGAACGTGATGGCGTCATGTAAACATTCATCAGATTACAATCTCTGTGAATCAAAGTTCTACTGGTCACTCTCTACCACTTTAGTCAAACAATAATGCAGGCATAATCAGTGTGTTCAGTGTCACTGTGCCAGAGTTTAGGCCTATTAAAGCTTTACAATGCATATGTGCCTGCAATGCAGTGAGCATGTTTGCCATCTAAACATCAAATAAGGCACAAGTGCTAGACAGATGCTCAGGCGCGTGGTTGGGTCTGTGTGATTGTGTACATTACCAACATTTCGTCCTCATTCACACATTTCATTTTTTCTGTCAGCTGCAGTAACGTTAAAACAAACTGTGAACTTGTACGGCCTGTCATCACCTCTCTGATGTGTCAGTGTACTTCTGTTCATGCGCCAGCCAGAAGGTCAAAAAATCCTGCAATTAGTTATTTTGTTTCACCTTTTCAGTGGTGGTGACTCCTGATTTGAGTAGACTCACACCAGACGAATTCCAGGGCTAGCCTTTGAAAGGGTCCTCATTCAAAGTGAATTATGTAAATCAATACAACAATAATAACCCCTTGTGCGTTAAACCGCTGTCGTGAGAATATTTTCTCCATGTCCTTTGAAGACACTGACATTCATTATCCCTGTTGGATGCTTCAGTCTGGAACCTTTGATGAGGGTATTGATGGATTTTAGCCAGCTTAGGAAAAAGCACGGAGAAAAATCTGCTCCAACTAAAATGGATGAGTAACTAAAAGCGTTGTACTCTGCCACACCGATAATTAATACAGTTCTCCCTGTTTGAACTCCTGTCCAAAATGCAACATCAAGGTGTGCTGAAAACTGAATAAGGCTTTTTGTGTGTTTGGCCCACTGAACCCCTTGTCTTCCGGTGCATTCCTAGCATGTTAAAGGAACCATGTCGGCACATAAAGCACCTGTCACGGCCGTTGCTAGAAGAAGACCATGGATGCAGCGTGGTTGGCGTACATTTTCCTTTTTATTTCAAAATGTCGCCAACAAAACAATAAACGAAAAACAACCGTGAAGCTTACAGGGTAGTGCCACAAACAAAGTTAACTACCCACAACCAAAGGAGGGAAAAAGGGCTACCTAAGTATGGTTCCCAATCAGAGACAACGATAGACAGCTGTCCCTGATTGAGAACCATACCCGGCCAAAACATAGAACCACAAAATCATAGAAAACAAAACATAGAATGCCCATCCCAAATCACACCCTAACCAAACCAAATAGAGACATAAAAAGGTTCTCTAAGGTCAGGGCATGACAGCACCACTCTGGAAACAGAGAGGGCTTTCATTAGATTAGCTAACTGCTGAACCATCATTTAGAATCGGAATGGAATGTCACCTTCCACTTGACTTTGAGAGACAGTTTCAACCTCAATAAGTGAAATGTAGGTTGAAGATCTTGTCTATATTTCAGAAATGACAGGCACCGTTGGCACTCAAAATCCCTAGTCAGAAATATTTCATGCTGTTGCTATATATGGCTATCCCAACCTACATAGATTGAAGTAGCTGATATTTTTCTCTTCAAGCTCAGTTCTTATGATTGTCTTATGTAGCGGCACATATTTTCTTTTTTGGACATTGGCTGTTGAAGTTCACAGTTTCAGCTACATTATGGGTTGGGTTGGGTGACACATTCGCTTTGGAGGAGTACTTCCGTTTCCATTCTTCCATCCTTGATATAATTGCTGAAGTTATTTTTGCATGTGTTATGATTCTGCTGGTGATTCATATTTTTTGTGGTTGCATGAATGTGATTACATTAGAGTTCTACTGATCCATGCTTTCTTAACAAAACCTTGTTCACACAATACATACACAGTACACTTAGACATCTGAAGTTAACAACATTAGTCTCCTGCTTTAGCCAGCATTAGCCCCTTATTGTCGAGCAAGTTATCCAAATCTCTATAATGGATCCTCATTGGTGGTGAATGCAGTAAATGGCTATAATGGATCCTTATTGTTGGTGAATTCAGTAAGTGTGATTCCAATTACTACTGCTGTCCATTGCTGCAGAATTCAATTGGTTTTAATCACTGCTACTTATCAAATAAAAATACATTCTTAGTATGTACCCCAGCGGTACCGTCCTCTTCGGTGTCCATGTCCACGACTCTTTAGAAATAGTTTGATTTAATTTATGCGGCCTATAAAGAGAGCTCTGCTCTAGGACACAGACAGGTTGGCAGCACCACAATGGGACTGCCAGAGACCCACCTCTGTGTGGCCATTTTCCACATTCAAAATTAAAGAACCAAATTGGGGCCTAAATGCTATTCCGATGGCTAAAACGAACTTGACTTGAGGACATGAACGAGATACATTTCCATTCATGCTGGCAGCACATCCTATGAATAAAATATACTCACCAGTAATAGGTTTCTTTTTTGCCTTTTTCCCTGAAATGCATACTGACACAGGTACTAACTGTACACTTTTAGGGGCCGTTGATTGCAACCGCTTTTACAAATGGATACCATTGAAACCTAACAGGTGGTTGGTTGCCATCTCATTTGAGGTATTATTATGTCATTTATATAATGTTTTAGTCTTTTTCCTATGATATTTTCTTTCCCTTTCTGTCTGTTTCAGATCCTCCCCCTCAAAAAACAAGAAAATACTTTTTACAGGGTTTCTACACATTACTTACATGTCTGCATTCTTATTTTGTGTATTTGGATTTGTATATTGAAACCCTTTAAAAAGTGAATGTTTGTCATTTTCCATTGTGAAACCACCCTGAGATGGTGAAATGCACATTTCTAACTTGTAACGACCCGACACTATTTCCCCCATTATTGTCACTTCGTTACCCTGTTTCTAGAAGACTAAGCATGCATTCTGTTAAAATATGATAGTATATTCTGCAAAGGAAAGGTGTTCTGGGTTTATGCAAACTCTGCTGTTGCTTTCCTCACTGTTGCTTTCTCTTGTGTTACCGATTTAATGTAGCTAGCTTTTCACTGGAATTCAGCAATCAACCAAGAGTCATAACCAAGTCATATATTGTGCGGTGGGTTGGCCTTGGCTATTCAGGGAACAGACTCCAGTTTCTTGTGGTCCTGTATGGCTCAGTTGGTAGAGCATGGCACTTGCACTGCCGGGGTTGTGGGTTCAATTCCCGAGGCCACCCATAAGTAAAATGTATGCATGACTGTAAGTCACTTTGGATAAAAGTGTCTGCTAAATGGCATGTTATTATATATATTATTTGACGTGCTACTGTATATGGACACTGGTCTGGAGCTTGAATTGAGAGTGAAGCGGAGCTGGATCTGTGCAGTTGTTCACCTTTGGGTCATTTCCTCCTCTGGAGAGCACATCTCTACCCTCTACACCGCAGTTTATTGAGTAACTTTATGAAAACAAACCTCCAAACATAACTGTCTGACTGTTTATAAGCCATTTAGAAGCCACATCAGCGAACATGTGTGTGTATAAAGTGCATTTGTGAGCAGTTTGAGTACAGTATGAGAGTGGCAAGTGGAGTGTGAGTGTGCTTGCGTGTTTGTACTCTGAGAGTGTGTGTATGTCTCTACAGTGAGAATCTTTGCCTTAGGGCAGTGTTAGTCACTGCAGCTACCCAGCAGCAACAGTCCAGTATACCACTTCAAGTTTCATTCTTAAGCAGTCAGCTTTGTGTGGAGTTTGATCAACCCAGAGAGAGACACCCCAGTCCATCTCTCCTCTTGAGTCTTATTCATAAAACTCTCCATTGGACAGATGTGTCAGACTGGTGGGAGTGACTGCATGGTGGGAGTGACTGCATGGTGGGAGTGACTGCATGGTGTCACCGCTGATTTAGTGTAGCACCCTGTGTCTTATCGTGTGTTGCTGTGAAATGGAATGACGACGCAGATGTAGTTATCAGCTTCTCTAGTTTTCACTGTATGTATTTCTGTCTGAAATAGATCACCATGGGTCTGGGAGATGTACATTTTGTACAACAATTAGCATTTGTTGTTGAAATTCACTGCTAGTGTATAAACACTGAGCAAAAATATAAATACAACATGTAAAGTTGTGCAGAGGAGTATTTATGTATGTAATGAAGCCCTGTTGTCGGGAAAAACTCATTCTGATTGGCTGGGCCTGGCTCCCCAGTGGGTCAGCCTGGCTCCCAAATGGGTGGACCTATGCCCTCCCAGGCCCACCAATGGACCTTCCCAGTCATGTGAAATCCATAGATTAGGGCGTAATGAAATTATTTCAATTGATTGATATCCTTATATGAACTGTAACTCAGGAGAATCTTTGAAATTGTTGCATGGTGCGTTTATATTTTTGTTCAGTATAAAAACACAGGGCCAGACAGCACAGTGGAAGCCATCAGAGAAGGAAACAGAGTAAAGTGCAGTTTTCTGTAAACCTGCTTTAAAAAAACAAACCCCTCATCTAATTGGTAGCTGGGTGGTACTGCTTGTCTCTGTGCATGCTGTATGTACTGTAGATAACATGGGAGTGATGTCCTGTCCATGCCTGCTGCCCCTCTTCCATAAAACTCTGTGTCGTGTGGTAGCAGGGATACTACTGTACTCTATGTTGTGTCTGGGCTGGTGTCTCACTGCCGTGACCATCCTAGCCTGGAATCCTTTCTTGAAGTGAAGCAATAGTGAAACAGAATAATTTTGTTTGTATTCCAGGCTAGTGCCATCCATCTTTCTGGCAGTGAAAATGTTCCCATGGGATGTAGCACTTGTTCTGCTCTCTCTCCCCAGCAGGGGCTGGGTTTGAGATGATTCAGTTTGGACCATCTGCTGCTTCAACCAATTCAAACCTCTAAAATTGGTGCTACCATCAATCAAATGTTTCAGAATCAAGAGAAAATGTAAAACGAATAGATATAATGGCCAGAAGAAAATATTGGCATTTGAGGGAAAGGCTATCAGACATGACATACTGTATCAGTGTTACAGACAAGGGGGAGCTTTTGGTTTTAACTATTGGTTTGAATGTCTCTGTTTCCCATTCCAGCAGAGTATTTCAGGAGGCCCGGGGAAGACCGGGCGGAGTTTTTAACTGGCTATGTGAATAGGTGATGCCATCCAACGCCAAGCACTACAGCATCAACCCACAGGAGGAGAGTGGAGGTGGCACCACGTGAAGAAGAACTGAAGAAAATGTCAAAATCATCTCAGAAAAATAAACTACAATCTGCTGTACTATAATCCAAACCTGGCGTTCACATCCTTAATATCCAACTGTAACCTAGTACCTTTGTGTAGGATTTAGGTCTTTTTTTGTCCTTTAAATGTTCCTTATTTTAAATCTGTTTAGTTTATGTTCATTATTTTCTTTGTAGTCTTCAAATTAATAAGGGAAGATTAATTCTAATTTTAATTTACTCCAATATTTTTGATCCTCTCTGAAATTAGTAACTATTTATGTAAACTGGCTTATTTCATTTTTTTGTTTTTGATTGCTATGTTTGTTTGCTTTTATGAAAAAATGCAGGTGTCAGTTTGCACATACAAGAAAACTGACATGAACTGATGAGGCCTGAAGAAAGGCGGTGTTAATTCAATTTAAAAAGAGTAACTAATAAATCTTAGTAGCTTTTTTTTGTTTATTTTAATGTTGTTAATTACCTATTTTGGGCAATAAGAGGACTACAATATTTTCACAGTCCTTTTTTACAAATGTTTTTGTTGTCAGGAAAAAATAACCTTTCCTTTTAATACTTTGTGAATTCAGATTTTAAGAAAAATATAACTGTAAATATTATTCAAGTCACTGCATATAATCGTTTCAGAGAGAACCATATTTTTGTGATGGTTCATCATAAAAGGCTGTAATGTGCAAGAGCGCAACTGTCAAAGACGAGGACATTTAATGCTCTTAAATCGTATTATAATCCATTTGTAGCACAAAATGCCATGATAACCCCACTCGATCCTACAAGAACACTGTTGGCTTGCTCTGTAAATACTGTTGTCTTTCTGACTGTGCTAATGTCATACCAGCATACTGTTGTGTCTTCTACATAGTGAGCTCAAAAGTGCACAGCTTCTAAAAGATGACACAAGGTTAACACTGGACATTGCTACACAATGTCTCTCAAAGAGGACACCGGCTCAACTTCTTCTAGACTCTCGCAAGTGAAAGGCTACTGTATCTGTGACTGAAGTCAATACTATATAAAAAAAGAACATGATACAAATCCAAAGCACACTTTTACTTTGTATTAGTTTGAAAATACCAGATGTTGAATACTAGTGTCCAGATACATTTCATACCAATCTGCAAGTGTTGTTTCATTTTGTTATGATTATCTTCAGTTTTTGTGTTTCTTATTAATGCTGTTTATTCATTTTGAACAGAGCGCCTGCTTTCAATGTGACAGGCAATATTTCAAGTCAGATATATTTTACATACATTTATTGGGATGTTTTCTTGAACTGATTAGGAAGGCAAAACATCGATCATTACCTCAGTCCTGTGAGTTTTATCTTAGACGAGATGACAAATTCATTTATTTTAAATTTAAACCGATTGAAATTATGAATGGATTATGAGAAAAGTTGTTGCACTGTGACAAAGAAGGAAAGTGACCATATTCTATTTGCACATTTCAAGTGTTGGATATTTAAAATGGTCTTGATCAGATGATATACGAAGGAATGTTTTTTAAGAATAACTTTTTATTCCCATTAGAGATTAGGCATCTTGACTGTTGCAATTGGAAAAAGTTGTTTTGCCCAAAGGGCATTTATTTAACAAAAAATAAATATGTATAATCCATAGATTGGAGCATTTCGGCCTAGCCAAGTAACTGTAGTCACCATGTTCATTTCCTGTAGGGACTGGTTTGTTGAGATTGAGAAATGTTCATTTCCTGTAGGGACTGATTTGTTGAGATTGAGAAATGTTCATTTCCTGTAGGGACTGGTTTGTTGAGATTGAGAAATGTTCATTTCTTGTAGGGACTGATTTGTTGAGATTGAGAAATGTTCATTTCCTGTAGGGACTGGTTTGTTGAGATTGAGAAATGTTCATTTCCTGTAGGGACTGATTTGTTGAGATTGAGAAATGTTCATTTCCTGCAGGGACTGGTTTGTTGAGATTGAGAAATGTTCATTTCCTGTAGGGACTGATTTGTTGAGATTGAGAAATGTTCATTTCCTGTAGGGACTGGTTTGTTGAGATTGAGAAATGTTCATTTCCTGTAGGGACTGGTTTGTTGAGATTGAGAAATGTTCATTTCCTGTAGGGACTGGTTTGTTGAGATTGAGAAATGTTCATTTCCTGTAGGGACTGATTTGTTGAGATTGAGAAATGTTCATTTCCTGTAGGGACTGGTTTGTTGAGATTGAGAAATGTTCATTTCCTGTAGGGACTGGTTTGTTGAGATTGAGAAATGTTCATTTCCTGTAGGGACTGGTTTGTTGAGATTGAGAAATGTTCATTTCCTGTAGGGACTGGTTTGTTGAGATTGAGAAATGTTCATTTCCTGTAGGGACTGGTTTGTTGAGATTGAGAAATGTTCATTTCCTGTAGGGACTGGTTTGTTGAGATTGAGAAATGTTCATTTCCTGTTGAGATTGAGAAATGTTCATTTCCTGTAGGGACTGGTTGTTGAGATTGAGAAATGTTCATTTCCTGTAGGGACTGGTATGTTGAGATTGAGAAATGGTTCCTCTGAAGCAGAATGCTGGATTATTTTAAAATATAATGGGGACTTGTTTAAGTAATAATCAAATTAAAATAAACATGTATGTTACGAATTCAAAAAAAGAGAAAAAAGTATGTTCCCTTGAATGATTTAAATTTTTAATCAGAAGGATTTGTATCAATATTTTTGTGGTTGTTAATGATTATATTAATAATAATTATTATACTAACAATATTAGAATGTACTGTACATCCATCCGATTCTTTCTCCATTCCCTGTCACCTTATACAGTAATCTTATGTTGATCATCAATGTATTTCAGTAATGTGTGAAAAAAAGAAAACTGCAATGACCTTGTAACAGAGTGCCGTCTTTGATGCCAGTGTAGTGGCTATACACTTATTTGTTGATCTCTCTATCTTCCTCTTTGTCTCCCACTCCTTCTCTGACTCCCTCTCCCTCTCCTAGTATTAGTGGTAGTTGTTATGTAGTTAAGATGTAGATGTAGCTATTAGGAGATGTAGGACCAGTAAGGATAGAGCTTTCTCTTCTTAATTACCATAGTTATATTTTTTTTAAAGCTGACATTCGTTTCAATACCATTTGTCTATTTTCAGTTGTACAGATCTCACATGGTTTCAACTAACCAAAGCAATCATTGAGGACATTTAAATCAGACATTTCTGTAAGACTGAATCGTAAACAAGGCATTGATCCCCACACTTGAATGTTTAAAAAGGGGTGTGCCATACTACCTTAAAAGCTAATGCTAGATATACAAACCAGTGTTGTTATTATTTCACAAGAGGGACACAAGCTATGATTATGAATATAATGGATTTTATTACATTAATGGAGAAATCATATATTTTTTAGAAAGTTCTAACGGACTAATGATAATAATGGTAACAAAAAAAACAAAACAAAAAAAACTAAAAAAAAAACTAAAAAACTATTATAGATATAATTATTTTAAACTCGTTTTGATGTTTGTACTATTAAACAATATCCCAGTGGCCTCTGGCACTACGATTTTTGGATACAGTTGTATTTTATTTTAGGTGTCTACTTAATTAATTATTAATATTTATTAATTCATATTATATTTTGAGTTCATTATCAACATTTGAGAATTTAGTGAATTATTTTTGTACTCTTGAACCATTGGAACCAGCTTTTTACTTTAATCAAAGCCAGGGTATTATGAAACATTTACATTGTAGATTCATTCAAGTGCTTAGTCTTTATTTAAAGTCTTCACATTCAAAGATGGTAGCCTGCTTGTTAGTATAGACATTTGCACTGTGAAATAACTTAATATTTAAGACCCTCCTGCTAAAGGAAAACAAGACAGTGCAAAGCTATTGATGAGTTGTTATATGAAGGGCTTATTGAAATGATACCTATAGGACATGTTTAATTTTAAGCAAATCATAGAACCACAGAGTTGAGGTAGGATAGGATGTATGCATCATTCTCATGAAGACTGAGCCAAAATGTGGCACATGTCGGAACCTGTTGGTAAAGGGGACATTATGGCAGCAGTATGTACCCACTGAGAGCAAGTGATGTTTGTACTATGTAAGGCTCTGTTATACATTGAAAGATGCCATTTCTGTTTTAAATGTCCCTCTACCAATATCACTATACCTGATTTACTATTTGATTAGAGTAAAAGTTGGCTGGCTATCCATTCAAAATATTTCATAGCATCTCTATTAGTTGATTTTAAAATATATATATAAAAAAAAAAAAAGTGATTTCATAGCTTGGATTTTAAGGTAGCATGGCTCTGTACTTTTATTTCACATGGACAGCAGTTTACAGCTGATGAATGTTACACATCTTGCTAGACTACTTAATCATTGGATAATTGTTGGTAAAAAAAATTTAAAGAGAAAAAAATAAAAAGACCTGGAAGGTGTTGGATGATATATTGGGAACGTACTGCCGTAACCATTTAAACTTGAATCTTGAGGCAAGTGCTAGGCAATGGCCAAACAATTATCCCATCACTGAATTAACAGACACAATGCACACATACCTACTGTAATAACAGGTATATAATGTATATACATGTTAGTTAAAGATATATTATTGCGCATGTCTATTTGTTGAGGCTGAACCCTCATTTCAGATGAAATTAACTCCTTGCTGTCTGAAATGTTTACGTAGGCAGCACTGTTTGTATTATGTTTGTGTCACGCTTAACATTATGTTTACCAATGATGCAACATGGCTGGACTGGAAAACATGAAATGAAGAAGCTGTAACGATACTTTAGGGTAAAGCATACAATACAATTATTTAAAATGGGAAATTGTCGGTTAGTGAGTACCATGGCATGGGCCACTGCTAAAGCAGAGAGAGAGTGTGTGTGTGTGTGTGGGTGGGTGTGTGTGTGTGTGGGTGGGTACAGGGGGTTTAGGGAAGCGGTACAGTCATTAGAAGTCCTGTGCGTCTTTGTGAACATTTGACCTTACCTTAGCAGAGTCTTTTCTTCTCTCATGCTCCCTCTTGGGTTCGACCTCTGATTGCCTTGCCCATTCCTAACACTTGCCCATGTTTTAATGTTAACAGACTTTTTACCACGAGAGCTGACTGATAGGACTGAATTCTGAAAGCATCTTTCAGGTCTTCTTGTATGGCTTGCTCAAGCCCTGTTGTAAAATAAACTGAAGTGGATGGGGGTCTCTCACATCTCAGATGTGGAAAGTAATTTTATATTTGTATTTTCAAATAATAATAAAAATGTTTGTGAAAGGTTTCCATCCTCTACTGTCGTCCAGAAATCGATGTGTTTGTCTGGAAAAAAAATAAAATAAACTGTTTTGAACCATTTCACTCATTGTTTTTATTTTAAATGGAATATTGTTTAAAGTTGAATTGGTGTGGGATTAAACCTTTTGAGTTATATTTGCAAAATAATGTATGCCAGAAGATGCAACAAAATTAAAATGCACAAAGCTGAATATAATGGCCTATAGTATGTGTATTGTTATTCTGTGGTACACTTCCATTCCCATCCCCAAAAGTCAGAGATGTTCACGGAAGAAATTATACAATTATTCGTCTTTTGGATCACATGCCATTTGAATCATCATCACCATACAAAGGAAAATATGATTTACCATTACCAGATAATGATTATACTGTATGTTAAAATCTGAAACAAAATTAGCATTGACATGACATCAAGCAGAAGCACTGTCTTCAGAGGATATGAAAAAGGAGATACATAAATGATTCTAAGGCTGAAACCGATATAGAGTGGTTAAAGGTGTAAAATAACAGTGTACGTACAGTGCCTTGCAAAAGTATTCATCCCCTTGGTGTTTTTCCTATTATGTTGCATTCCAACCTGTAATTTAAATGGATTTTTATTTGGATTTCAAAATAGTCCGAATTGGTTTAGTGAAATGAAAAAAAAATACTTATTTAAAAAATAAAAATAAAACGGAAAAGTGGTGCGTGCATATGTATTCACCCCCTTTGCTATGAAGCTCCTAAATAAGATCTGGTGCAACCAATTACCTTCAGAAGTCACACAATTAGTTAAATAAGGTCCACCTGTGTGCAATCTAAGTGTCACATGATCTCAGTATATATACACCTGTTCCGAAAGGCCCCAGAGTCTGCAACACCACTAAGCAAGGGGCACCACCAAGCAAGCGGCACCATGAAGACCAAGGAGCTCTCCAAACAGGTCAGAGACAAAGTTGTGGAGAAGTACAGATCAGGGTTGGGTTATAAAAAAATATCAGAAACTTTGAACATCCCACGGAGCACCAGTAAATCCATTATTAAAAATGGAAAGAATATGGCACCACAACAAACCTGCCAAGAGAGGGCCACCCACCAAAACTCATGGACCAGGCAAGGAGGGCATTAATCAGAGAGGCAACAAAGAGACCAAAGATAACCCTGAAGGAGCTGCAAAGCTCCACAGCAGAGATTGGAGTATCTGTCCATAGAACCACTTTAAGCCGTACACTCCACAGAGCTGGGCTTTACGGAAGAGTGGCCAGAAATAAAGCAATTTCTTAAAGAAAAAAAAGAAGCAAACACGTTTGGTGTTCGCCAAAAGGCATGTGGGAGACTCCCCAAACATATGGAAGAAGGTACTCTGGTCAGATAAGACTCAAATTTAGCTTTTTGGCCATCAAGGAAAACGCTATGTCTGGTGCAAATCCAACACCTCGCATCACCCCGAGAATACCATCCCCACAGTGAAGCATGGTGGTGGCAGCATCATGCTGTGGGGATGTTTTTCATCGGCAGGGACTGGGAAACTGGTCAGAATTGAAGGAATGATGTATGGCGCTAAATACAGGGAAATTCTTTAGGGAAACCGGTTTGTCTTCCAGAGATTTGAGACTGGGACGGAGATTCACCTTCCAGCAGGACAATGACCCTAATTATATTGCTAAAGCAACACTTGAGTGGTTTAAGGGGAAACATATAAATATCTTGGAATGGCCTCGTCAAAGCCCAGACCTCAATCCAATTGAGCGTCTGTGGTATGACTTAAAGATTGCTGTACACCAGTTGAACCCATCCAACTTGAAGGAGCTGGAGCAGTTTTGCCTTGAAGAATGGGCAAAAATCCCAGTGGCTAGATGTGCCAAGCTTATAGAGACATACCCCAAGAGACTTGCAGCTGTAATTGCTGTTAAAGGTGGCTCTACAAAGTATTGACTTTGGGGGTGTGAATAGTTATGCACGCTCAAATTTTCTGTTTTATTTTGTGTTATTTCTTGTTTGTTTCACAAAAAATATTTTGCATCTTCAAAGTGGTAGGCATGTTGTGTAAATAAAATGATACAAACCACCCAAAAATCTATTATAATTGCAGGTTTTAAGGCAACAAAATAGGAAAAATGTCAAGGGGGGTGAATACTTTCGCAAGCCACTGTTCACACCTGACTATATAGACTGTGGAGTTGATTTACGTGTATTGATACAAATCTTGAGGCACTATCAGGTAAGGAAGGAAGTCAGGCGACACTTCACAAATGGTTAAGTTTTATTTCAATATATGAGCTTGAGACTGCTGTTATGGATACAAACACGAAGAGGGGGGGATGGGCCACAGAAACAAATCAATAGATTCCTCCTCAAGTCCTCATTGGGACCTATCTGCGATTTGTTGGCCCCCTCATTTATCAAAACATTTCACATATCTGTTATTGTCATTTTCTCAGGGAAAACACAGTTGTCTGTTTGTGGTTAGAGCTCAGAATGTCTGTCACTGCCTTGTCCTATTGTCTGTCTGTCCCTGAACCACACAGTCCACCAATGTCCTACCACAAGACTCAAACTCACAACTTCAAAGGTGAGTTCGCAAAATGTCCTCACCCCCTAAATCTGAAGAGTGGGTGCAACACATACAGAATGGCTCTGAGTGATATCCATCACCCACAAGGAGTGTTTCTGTACTTAATCAGGAACTGTTTTACCTGAACATTTTTAATGCAATGTGTGATGCCAGCAGAAATGTGTCATTTTTAAGTTGAGCCGCTGTCCCATTTTCAAATGTGAAATTGCTTCAGAGGAGTTAAGGTGTGACAGCTATTATAAATGTCTGGAAATTCATCTTCCTCCCTCTCTTCATGGCTCACACTCACTCGGCCTCGTCTCTTGGCCAGGGGGAGCACTTCACACACAATCGCTCTCTCTCTTTCACACACACTCACACACACTCCACCATCACGCCACCTGTCCTCCCACGCTGAACTGCAGAACACTCACACAGACTCATGACTCACAGGGCAGGCTGGCTGCCAGGAGGGCAATATTCTGAGGTACAGGAGTTGGAGTTTCAGCCCTGCAGGAAGAAAGACCACTACATTGGTGGTCACTCAGGATGGCGGGGATAGTGGGCTTGTGGTTTACGACTTGATCATGCAGACAAATAAAAACTATATGGTATGATTAGAGTCTGTCCTATCATATTTGTAATTTCCAGCACTGTTCCAGCAACTATGGTGGATTTGTAACCAGGCCAGTCAAGTATGGCTCATTTCATCTTAGTAGTGTGGAAAGTATAGGTAATGTTCCTTTGAATATCTCCCCCCTACAAAATGACTTATTCTGTGTGCCAGAATGAGGTTCACTGTAGACCTGGACCTTTGACCAATCTCTGACATGGGGCGTTAGTTGACAGAGGAGAGACAATTAAAAGGTTTGAAAAATGACTACAGGTGTCGAGGGCGGTCTCCTGAGGACTCATTTGGCGAACCTGGTGTACATTTAAGACTCAACTACTCCAGCTCTAGAGGTCTGCAGTTGTGTTTGTGTATGAAGGCTGAAATATTACCCCCTCCCCCTTGAACCTTTGTCCTTTATCTAAGGCTAAGCTGCCCCTATGATGAACAGATGGCCTGCTTTATTTGAACACCTTGGCTCTCATAATTGGTGAGTTACAACATTGATATCCTCCTAAATACAGTACTTTAAAGGGATAGTTCACACAAATTACAAAATGACACACTGGTTTCCTAACCCTGTAAGCAGTCTATGGACAAGGTATAACAGCAATCCATGCTTTGGTTTAGTTTCTCTGGCACTGTTTCCAAATGCTAATGTGGCACAAATCCCATTCAAGTCATGTTACCGATATTAGCATTTTTCGCTCATGATGTTTAAATCAACTATGTGACTTTATTGAGCTTCACAATCAATTTGAGACTTTTGGATGATTTGGACATGATGTGTGAAAAATGCTAATATCGGTACCATGACTTGAATGGAATTTGTGCCACAAATGCCAAAATATTAGCATTTGGAAACAGCGGCAGAGAAATAAAACTAAGACATGGATTGCTGTCATACCTTGTCCATAGACTGCTTAAGGAAACTAAGGCCCTTTTGTAATTTGGGTGAACTCTCTCTTTAAGTATGTATTTGACCTAGCTTAAACCTTTGTCTCTGCTTCTTGGCAGGTCTACATTGGAAGGAGTTGCTCTTAAGTGACTGTGCCATAAAGTATTAGGGTTCGATTCAATCCGAAGTTTATTGCTGTAGCACACTAGAACTGTAAAGGTAATTTCAGATTGAGCCGACATATGCAGCGTTTACCATAAATACAGTCTCCGCGAACGTGGGAAAATTGCTTTTATATTTTGATTGTGCTATAGCGAGATTAAAGCTTGGCGATACGGATTGAATCAAGCCCTTAGAGAATAATCCCAACCTAAAACGTATGAGATCCTTAGAAATCATTTAATCAACCCCTTCTCGTAGTATAGCACCCCTCTGCTAAGCCTATCTCACTTGATTGGAGGTTTTCTGCGGCCAAGGCAGACCTTTCCCTGTGGCCACTCATGTTGCTCCTCACCAATTACATTTAATTTGTCACTGTAGCAACTTCACTGTCAGATGTCGCTCTGCACTGAGCAGCATTTAACTTTGAGCTGCAAGGCAGGCATCCCAATCATCTCTCCCGGGCTCGCACACTCCAATCAACTCCTCGTTAGCACCTGACACTACCTGGCATTAACAAAGCACACTAATTAGGCCCCAATCAGCCAGCGCCGGAGCACTCCAAACCACTGAGCATTTAACCATGAGTGGGTTGTATCATTTCAAATGACATAGCTTACACACTTTTCAATGATGAACCTACTATTGTACGGTACCCACAGCTCAGTCATGCTGGGACACAAGGTGGTGCATGAAACCACTTGTCCTTGTATTTCGGGGCCCAACTAAGCCATTTTACCTGCTGCTGACAAATCTGTGGTTATTGAAACAGTTTGAGCTAAATCAGTTAAGAACAAATCGTTTTTTTACAATGACAGCCTAAATGTAACCACTTTCAAATTCACAGACAGAGCTATGGATGCAGGGACTGACCATCCATGATATCAAAATTATAGTTTTAACCATATTTTGAGGCTATATAGTGTTTGTGTACAAACATTGGAGTAACAAGCTAAAATGTTGGGTTCTGATGGGTTATGATAGTTGAACTAAACTCATGAGGCATTAACTTGTTGTTCAGGAATCAATGGGTACATATCATTCATTTATAAGTCCAAACATGGATGTAACAACTGTAGACTGCCCCTTTAAAGATAGCATGTATAAATGGCTAATAATGAATTAAAACATCAAAGTAAAATCATGCAGTTAAATTATCCCACCTCAGGCATGCATTCCCCTTGGTGCCTATAGTAGGCCTACTCTACCATCCTGCATTATTGAAAGAAGGTAAAATCCTATGAGTTGGCTGCCTAGGGCACATTGATTTTACATTTATCAAAATCATATCTCCCCCGCTTTGTCATAATGATAGATGTAGAGATGTACCGAGGGTCATTTCTTCAACTCCAACACTGAGACCCTTGACAAATAATACATTCCTTCAGAAAACAGGCCTACATCATGAGAACAGTTCGACTTTCAGGGAGGATGTGGACAAGGTCAATAACCCCTAAATGTAATGTTTAAGTAAACAGAGATGCAAGTGAAGGTGATGCTGGGAGGAGGATTTTTGCTCAGAGGTAATTTCTTAATATGTGTGGTTTCATTACGCACCAAAAAGCAATCTCTCCCCTGTGACTGTGCCAAATTGACTATGTACAGCAAAATGCACTCATCTGCATAGCTGTCACAACGCTTCATAAGATCTGGCACCCAATAACTTTACAAATGCACAGAATTACCGGTGTCAATTTTAATGTGACATAGCAATTTACATCACACACAGTGGGGACAAGCGCACGTTTCGAGCGGCTGCATGGTTAATAGGTGGAACGCTATTTGCATTATAATTTGGGGAGTGTGAAGAGTAATCAAGCTGCATTTGACTCAATGTGAGAGTGGTGGCGCAGCGGTGGGCGACATATCACAGACTTGGGTGCCATGCCGACTGGGTTTGCATGTAAATTGGCCTAGGCAAAGCTTCCTACCCAGTGAGAGCTTTTAACCAAGATTCGTTTGCATATTCTGGAGGATGCCTTCATGCAAAACTTAGTCGGCATGGCTCCCAATTCTTCTAGACACTCATTACCAGCAATTAAATGGCAGGCTGATGTTTTTGGAATGCTCAATTCTCAATTACAGGTATGTAAGATTTGCATGAAGGAGGACAGATATTTTAAGAAGCTGGTGATTAAGTATGAATTGTGTGTGACAACATTTACTCTAGAATCTACTCTGGATTGTTCTAACTGTGTACTTATAGTTATAGCTTGTACTCTGAGTGTACATACTCTGGAAATATAAGTTATATTGCTTTAATCCATTCCTTCAAGAGTATATACCTCTCAAAGAATTGGATCTTTGATGTCCAAAAAGGCACATCCAGCCTGTGCATGAAGAGGTTAGGTTCGAATGAAGAGTGACAGCTGTGTCTGGCTGTAAACCCTGTAGGAACTGGGCTAATTACAGAATAAGCAATTAAAACCACCCCCCTGTGTATTTCATTTCATGCGCATAGACAAGCCTGAAAACAGGAAAGGAGCTTACAGTGCCTTCAGAAAGTGTTCATACCCTTTTACCTATTCCACATTTTGCTGTGTTACAGCCTGAATTCAAAATGGATTAAATAGATTTCTCTCACCCAATACCCCATAATGACAAAGTGAAAAACATTTTTTTGCCAGAAATAGCCTCATTAACATAAGTATTCACATAATACATGTTAGACTCACTTTTGGCAGCGATTACAGCTGTGAGGCTTACTGGATAAGTCTCTAAGAGCTTTGCACACTTGGATTGTACAATATTTGCACATTATTATTTTTAACATTCTTCAAGCTCTGTCGAGTTGGGTGTTGATCATTGTCAGACCGCCATTTTAAAGTTTTGCCATAGATTTTCAAGCAGATTTTTTTGGTCAAAACTGTAACTAGACCACTCAGGAACATTCACTGTCTTCTTGGTAAGCAACTCCAGTGCATATTTGGCCTTGTGTTTTAGGTTATTTTCCTGCTGAAATGTGAAATTGTTTCCCAGTGTCTGTTGGAAAGCAAACTGAACCAGGTTTTCCTCTAGGATTTTGCCTGTGCTTAGCTCTATTCTGTTTCTTTTTATTCTAAAAAACGACCTAGTCCTTGCCGATGACAAGCATAACATGATGCAGCCATAACCATGCTTGAGTGATGTGCTGTGTTGTATTTGCCACAAACATAACTCTTTGTATTCAGGACATAAAGTTAATTTCTTTGCCATATTTTTTCCAGTTTTACTTTAGTGCCTTATTGCCAACAGGATGCATGTCTTTCGAATATTTTATTCTGTACAGGCTTCCTTCTTTTCACTCTGTTATTTATTTTAGTATTGTGAAGTAACTACAATGTTGTTGATCCATCCTCAGTTTTCTCCTGTCACAGCCAGTAAACGCTGTTTTAAAGTCACCATTGGCTTCATTGTGAAATCCCTGAGCAGTTTCACGTTTTAATGTCACCTGCACAAGTACAGTGAAATGCCTTTCTTGCAAGCTCTAAACCCAACAATGCAATACAATAAAATGGTTTCCTTCCTCTCTGGCAACTGAGTTAGGAAGGACTGTATCTTTGTAGTGACTGTGTATATTGATACACCTTTCAATGTGTAATTCATAATTTCACCATGCTGAAAGGGATATTCAATATCTTATTTTTTATTTTGTTAACCAATCTACTAATAGGTGCCCTTCTTTGCGAGACATTGGAAAAGCTCCCTGGTCTTTGTTTGAATCTGTGTTTGAAATTCACTGCTCGACTGAGGGACCTTACAGATAATTATACGTGTGGGGTACAGAGATGAGGTAGTCATTCAAAAGTCATGTTAAACACTATTATTGCACACAGAGTCCATGCAACTTATGTGACTTGTTAAACACATTTTTACTTCTGAACTTATTTGGCTGCCCTAACAAAGGGTTTGAATACTTATTGACTCAAGATATTTCAGCTTTTCATTTTTGATTAATTTGTAAAAATGTCACATTGGCATTATGGGGTATTGTGTTTAGGCCAATTTAATCCATTTTAAATTCAGTCTAACACAATAAAACGTGGAAAAAGTCAAGGGGTGTGAATAATTTCTAAACGCACTGTACCTGACAGTATACAGATCAGTGTAGCGTAATGCTATTTTTATATTCAATTATATTGACTTGTTAAATCAGTCTCGTCCTCCTCAGGTAATGGTAATGAACGACTGATTGCCCTTGTCTACCAGGCATGGTGTTATCTGCCCGTTATTTATAACTGTTAGACATTTCATTCCACCTAAATCGATAAGAGCCTCACAACAGGCCCCATTGAGTAGCCTGACAAGGAGGCAGGGAGACGCATCAATCACTGGCCAGTGACAGGACAGGGATAGACTAACAAATAGTGGGAGGTTTTCAACAAGCCTCTTCAAGTCCAAGGTCTTATAAACATGGACGTTTTAATATTACTGTATGTCGTATCAGCTTGGCAGACTCTAAGAGACTACAGGACCTGTTTGACACCCCTGCTTTAATGGTGGGGCAAACTCAAAACATTTTTGTTGTTGTTGCATGCCAGCAAAGCAACTACACAACACTTAACAATACATTAATTGCACTACAACGGTGACATACGGTGCCCACAAACTTGTAGGGCCTACATAAAGCTGTCCTAACAGCAGAGCTTTCTTTTCAGCACCATGGAGTGAATTCTTACCTACTCTACACCTGGCTATCAGCGGAGCCTTGTCTGGCAGCAAAACAGTTCATTCAGCCTCATTTTCTGCCTTTTTAAAAAACAAAGCTGATATGGCTGACTTGCTTAAACAAATTACGTTTCTACTGACAATTGAGATGTACAAACTATGGAATAAGGGGACGACTAGCGGATAAGAGGGAATCGGTCATTTCGATTAAGACATTAATGAGCGAGCTAAGACGGACCTAGTCAACATACCTATTTGTTCAGCACTTTTGAAATGTACAGCCACAGAATTCAGAACATAGGCTGTTCTTACAGTATTCTCCCTGTACACCAAGTCAGAACCGTAAAATAAATAAAGGGGGCATATAAGCAGACAATGAAATCTCTTACAATGTTCGATGATGACATTTCTTTAAAATAGGCTACATGTGCACAACCAAGTTAGAACAATGGGCTAAGTTATGAGGGGTAAAGGGACCAAATTATTAGGGTGAGGCACATGGGCTACTAACAGCTTACTACACAACATACACTTAGTATTACTGTTTTAGCTACAGTATACATATCTCCCTGGCATACAGCAGCATACAAGACATTTTTGGACTCACCGTTATGCTGTGCTCACTTGAACAGGAAGGTGGCGTGGCAGTCCTTCTTGTGGACAAATTCTGTCATCAAACTTTGTCGTCAAAGTCTGGCATTCTCTGGATTTATGGTGCTTTCAAGACAACTGGGAACTCTGAGAAAAAAACAACGTAGAATCATGTCGTCAGTGATCTTCAGGTCGGAGCTCTAAAAAGAGGCCCGAGTTCCCGACTTAGATTTCCGAGTTGGATGACCGTTCAAAACATAATTACCCAGTCAGAGCTCGGGTTATTTTCAGAGTTCCCAGTTGTCTTGAACTCACTGAAGTCTGAGATTTCCCAGTTTTGAGTTTCCAGTTGTTTTGAACGTGGCAGAAGTCATGCTGGAATGACAGCATGGCCAATGTATTCAACCTTTTCTGGTCCATGGTGTTGGACCGCAGGGAAGCAAATTGATTTGTGATACGTATTAATGCTGAAATAACATGCAAAACAGGCAACATGTAGATTCTACTTTTGTTTTTTGCTGTTAATTTTTTACCTGCTCTTAATGACGGGTCACCACTGCCCATAACCCTAAACCTGAACCTTAGCCCCAACTGTAGCCTTAACACTATCTAGCTTAATACCCACATACCGGTTAAACCCTAATCCTAGCCTCAACCACAAGTCTAACCCTAGCTTCATGTCCACATCCCAGTTCAATCCTAACCCTGAACTCCACCACAACCCTAACCTCATCCACAACCCCATCCCTAGATTCATGTCCACATCCCAGTTCAATTTCTCCGCTCGGTAAAGTTGGAGGTGCGCAGAGACCTCCATCACGGGGAGCTTCCTTACCAAGGCGATACTGTTGATAGTGTCATACCGTTTGTCACTACCTTTTCCGCACCTTCAATGCAGTCAAGAGACACTTCCAGCGCACACCGAATTTTTTGGAACCGTTAGAATATTTTAAATTTATACTACATGACCAAGAGTATGTGGACACCCGCTCGTCGAACATCTCATTCCAAAATCATGGGCATTAATATGAAGTTGGTCCCCCCCTTTGCTGCTGTAACAGCCTCCACTCTTCTGGGAAGGAATTCCACTAGATGTTGGAACATTGCTTCAAACTTGCTTCCATTTAGCCACAAGACCATTAGTGAGGTTGAGCACTGATGTTGGATGATTAGGCCTGCTGAAACAGGAAAAGGCCTTCCCCAAACGGTAGCCACAAAGTTGGAAGCACAGAATCATCTAGAATGTCATTGTATGCTGTAGCGTTAACATTTCCCATCACTGGAACTAAGGGGCCTAGCCCAGACCATGAAAAACAGCCCCAGACCATTATTCCTCCTCCACCAACCCTTACAGTTGGGACTATACATTCCGGCAGGTAGCGTTCTCCTGGCGGTCGCCAAACCCAGATTCATCCGACGGGCTGCCAGATGGTGAAGCGTGATTCATCACATCATTCATCACGTTTCCACTGCTCCAGAGTCCAATGGCATTGCGCATGGTGATCTTAGGCTTGTGTGTGGCTGCTCGACCATGGAAACCCATTTCATTAAGCTCCCGATGAACAGTTATTGTGCGGATGTTACTTCCAGAGACAGTTTGGAACTCGGTAGTGAGTGTTGCAACCAAGGACAGACAATTTTTATGCGCTACCTGCTTCAGCCTTGGCAGTCCTGTTCTGTGAGCTTGTGTGGCCTACCACTTCGCGGCTGAGCTGTTGTTGCTCCTAGACGTTTCCACTTCACAGTAACAGCACTTATAGTTGATCGGAGCAGCTCTAGCAGGGCTGGAATTTGATGAACTGACTTGTTGGAAAGATGGCATTCTATGACGGTGCCACGTTGAAAGTCACTGAGCTCTTCAGTGAGGCCATTCTACTGCCAATGTTTGTCTCTGGAGATTGCATGGCATGCTCGATTGCATGCTCGATTTTATACACCAGTCAGCAACGGGTTTGGCTGAAATAGCCAAATCCACTAATGAAGGGGTGTCCACATACACTATATATAAAAAAAAGTATCTCAGCGTTCAGAAGGAATAAAAATCTTAAAGATGACTTAGTGAATACCTCTCTGGATAGTGGAAAACGACAGCTCAATCCCCACTTCAGGTCTATCAAGTACACTATAAACAAACATACAGAATTGGAGGCCCAACCTGGTTTATGTGATGGAATGTCAAAAAGGTAACAAACTGTACGTTGGGGAAACTAAAAACAAACTTCTCAAACGGTCACAGCAACACATCTATTACACAGGAAATCTAACAAGATGACAGAATTATATGTGCACTTCCGTACACATGGAAAAGAGTGCCTATCAATTGGTAGGCCTCTAGTCTAGGGTGGGGTGGTCCAAGGCTCAGAGATTGGCGGTGGATAAAAAGGTTGGGAACTCTTGCTCCCACCGGTCTTAATGAGATAGGAGGAAGTTCATCTTTGGACTTTAGTCTAACCAGAACTCTTAACATTCATCACCCAGTACAGTATCCTAAGTTTTTTTTCTTTAATTATTTATAAATACTTTACTGTGTGTGTTCCTTTTATTTGTATGATCCTTTAAATATAAGGGAGGCTTCTATAGCACTTCCTCCCCTCCCCATGATGCACTTCAATGCCAATATTAGCATTTAGACTTTTCTTCTACTTCTAGTTTGTACTCTTTTTTGCATGATATTTTAAGATCTTTGAATGTGTTTTCTTTTCAAATATTAAGGTTTTTTTGTTAGTATTTACTACCCTTCCCTTAATGTACTTAATTTGTTCATATGAGCACTCATAACTTTATGAATTACAATACTTATTTATTATATATTTCTTTAAGGGTCTACATATTTACAGTTTTCAATTCTATTGTAGTCTCTTCTCCCAACAAAAAGGCCTTATATTTGGGTTTATTTTCACAGCTCCTGATCATGTAAGAGTGTCCATGATTGAATCTTTGAATGAAGAGATTGAGATAAAACTGTCCAGTTTGAGTATTTGTTGCAGCTCGTTCCAGTCGCTAGTCCCCTCAGTCCCCTAACCCTAGCCTCAATCACAACCCTAACCCTGAACTCAACCACGACCCTAACCCTAGCCTCATGTCCACATCCCAGTTCAACCCTAGCCTCATGTCCACATCCCAGTTCAACCCTAACCCTAGCTTCATGTCCACATCCCAGTTCAACCTTAACCCTAGCTTCATGTCCACATCCCAGTTCAACCCTAGCCTCATGTCCACATCCCAGTTCAGCCCTAACCCTAGCTTCATGTCCACATCCCAGTTCAATCTTAACCCTAGCTTCATGTCCACATCCCTGTTCAACCCTAGCCTCATGTCCACATCCCAGTTCAATCCTAACCCTAGCTTCATGTCCACATCCCAGTTCAATCTTAACCCTAGCTTCATGTCCACATCCCTGTTCAACCCTAGCCTCATGTCCACATCCCAGTTCAATCCTAACCCTAGCTTCATGTCCACATCCCAGTTCAATCTTAACCCTAGCTTCATGTCCACATCCCTGTTCAACCCTAGCCTCATGTCCACATCCCAGTTCAACCCTAACCCTAGCTTCATGTCCACATCCCTGTTCAACCCTAGCCTCATGTCCACATCCCAGTTCAACCCTAGCCTCATGTCCACATCCCATTTCAACCCTAACCCTAGCCTCATGTCCACATCCCAGTTCAACCCTAACCCTAGCTTCATGTCCACATCCCAGTTCAATCTTAACCCTAGCCTCATGTCCACATCCCAGTTCAACCCTAACCTCATGTCCACATCCCAGTTCAACCCTAACCCTAGCCTCATGTCCACATCCCAGTTCAACGCTAACCGTAGCTACATGTCCACATCCAGGTTAGGGTATGGGTTGAACCAGGATTTGAATATAAAGCTAGGGTTAAGGTTAGGGTTGAGGGTTATGGTTGAACCAGGATGTGGACATCCTAGCCCCATGGAGTAGGGGGCTACAGTTGGTCAGCTACCTTCCTGGCACAGAAGCCACATACAACATGCCATGTGTTTAACCCCATTTTAAGAGCAGTGAGTTCGACATGTGGTATTCCACTCGTATAGAACAGGTTGTGAGGTGTCACTGTTAAACACTTTTCTGACTAATTCAGTGTTGCCTCCTGAATAGCCTAAATCATTCTGAAATACTCTCACTGCTGCATCTAGCGCTCTCGCTCGCTCTCTCTCTCTCAACCTCTCCCCTACTCTCTCTCCCTCTCAACCTCTCCCCTACTCTCTCTCTCTCAACCTCTCCCCTACTCTCTCCCTCTCAACCTCTCCCCTACTCTCTCCCTCTCAACCTCTCCCCTACTCTCTCTCCCTCTCAACCTCTCCCCTACTCTCTCTCTCTCAACCCCTCCCCTACTCTCTCCCTCTCAACCTCTCCCCTACTCTCTCTCTCTCAACCCCTCCCCTACTCTCTCTCCCTCTCAACCTCTCCCCTACTCTCTCTCTCTCAACCTCTCCCCTACTCTCTCTCCCTCAACCTCTCCCCTACTCTCTCTCCCTCTCAACCTCTCCCCTACTCTCTCTCCCTCTCAACCTCTCCCCTACTCTCTCTCTCTCAACCCCTCCCCTACTCTCTCTCTCTCAACCCCTCCCCTACTCTCTCTCTCTCAACCCCTCCCCTACTCACTCACTCTCTCTCGCTCGCGCTCTCTCTCTCAGGCTATTAATCATTGTGGCATTTGATGATAAAACAATGACAAAATGCAGACGTGCCTTGTTCTCACAGCATGAAGCTGTTACTTTTCCTTCTGGTGATTTGTTCCATTTCATAAGTGCTCCTACTGGAAAATGTGAAACATAATATAATGTATGACATGAACAAGAACATACTTCTCTACTCACTATGGATTTTTTCATAGGATAATCACATAAATCTAAGATGGATATCATTGTTAAAATGAAGAACAACTTTGGGGCTCTATCGTTCCTGCTATGCAGACACCACAAAAACACAACCTAAAAAGCTATAAATAAAGTACTGTATAACGTTTTTCAAGTGATTCCGGCACCAAATCAAATTTATTTATATAGCCCTTCTTACATCAGCTGATATCTCAAAGTGCTGTACAGAAACCCAGCCTAAAACCCCAAACAGCAAGCAATGCAGGTGTAGAAGCACGGTGGCTAGAATCATTCTCTCTTCCCTCCGAGGCATCACTCCCTATGAAAGGGCTACAAACAGATGAGTTAATTGGACTGACCTGGTAGTTAAATGGGTAAAGAAAAGTTTAAGTGTATTTTTTAGCTTGTAATCATTTTTTGTTTCTGGCAGCAACACAGACTTGGCCTCGACAGGTTAACCGAGTTCCTTGATGATTCCTACATGTAGAGATAAATAGACGAGTTGTGTTTATGGCCTCACTGTGTGACAAGAGGTTTCACATTTAGACAGACATGCATTAATTCTGTTTACACACAGTGCACCTGCAGCTTGGCATTCTGTTCAGATTTGGTCGTTTGTGGAAAGACAATTAAAAGCCAAACTAATAAGAGGGCAAACTGGTCACCAGCCTCTCACTCACAGAGAATGCAGACAGGCAACAAACTGAGGGGAAGAGGCTGAATAAACCCGTTGGTTATTTATCACATCTCTTGTACATCCACACCCAGTGAATCAATGCTTTTAGGATGTTGTTTTATGATACAGAGGTAGCTTCATGGGGAAATGCACTAACCTATCCTCCCCCATGCAGCTCTAAACTTGCTTTCATCCACGCCTGTTGCCTCCCTCCTGTTGTGTTGTTTTCATTTGCATCACCGTCGTTAACCTTATTGACGTCTTTGTCGTCCCGCACTAATGACATCATAAATGGCACCTCATGATAAGATGGGCTCAAAAGATTTTGCTTCAGGTATCAAAACAAATTAACCTTCAGATATTTATTAGATCCCACGGGCACCTCCACCCACTGCAATGCTTCCCACTCCTCACCAGCCCTTGTTCTCCCTTCATATGACCAAATGTAATCTTTCGCATTTCATTTACAAATGCATTATTATTTATACAGGGCAGATTAGGGTGTAGGTGATGGAGGCTCAGATTGGATATTTTGTCAGAGGCCTGGGTAGGTAGAGGGCCGGCGCTCAGGTGATTATACTGGAGGTGAATGGGACAGGGCAGGGGCCTGGATGCTGCTGCTGGGAAGGCTTTATTATTAAATATGGAGGCTGATGATCAGATCCAGGCCCTGAGGCTATTGACCGCTTCTGGGAAAGATCAAGGTAAGGAGGGCAGGAAGCAGGCAGTCTGACAGATGGATTCATTGTGTACATGTCTGATCAAACGTGACATCAAGGCAGGCAGATTCATTTGAGTACACAGCATCCCCCAGCATTAAAGTTTGTTCAGTGTCCACTTTGCATTATAATGGAAGATGTAGGCCAATACAAAGGCAAGGGAGGGATGATGACACTCGTATGCATGGTCATATCTGTAGATCCCCAATCGGAGGAGAGGAGTGACAGCTCAGCTTACAGATCCATAGCTGTATCCAGTGGCGTTAACTCGATTTCCTCTGGTGGTTAATCTCTTATCAATTCATCAATGGGAGCAAGTGAGAAAATCAATTACTCTTTCATTCAGGGACGGACAGAGGGAATCTTGGCAGAGAGGTGCCTTCCATGTTTGACATGTGCAAACTGCACTGTTGACCAATATGAATGAAGGACAATCCTATGCATATTTTACTGTTAGAACCACACCTCCGTCAATATGCTAACACATCTACTGAGATGCATTACATATTGAACAAATTGCAAACAGTTTTTTTGTTCAACTAAAATTCCATAAAGGATGTAAGTACAGCTCCAATGTATTAAATATGTCTACACATCCTTCCATCAACCGACCCAGAGAGATGGGCGCAATGGACTTGTATTTGACTCCTGTCTGTAAACAAGAACCCCTGTATGAATCTGATTGCGCTCCAAACACACCCTTCAACAGGCATCAAGCCAGGGGGTCTGACATCCTGACGGGTGTAAAACACTTTCATATACTGAACAAAAATATTAACCAAACATGCAACAATTAACAATTTTACTGAGTTACAGTTCATATAAGGAAATAAGTCAATTGAAATAAATAAATAAAGTCCTAATCTATGGATTTTACATGATTGGGAATACAGATATGTATTGGTTGGTCACAGATACCTTAAAAAAAGTAGGGGTATGGATCAGAAAACCAGTCAGTATCTGGTGACCACAATTTGCCTCATGCAGAACCACACATCTCCTTCGCATAGAGTTGATCAGGCTGTTGATTGTGGCCTGTGGAATGTTGTCCCACTCCTCTTCAATAGCTGTGCAAAGTTGCTGGATATTGGCGGTAACTGGAACACTGTTGTACACGCCGATCCAGAGCATCCCAAACATGCTCAATGGTTGACATGTCTGGTGAGAAAGCGAGAGAGACGAGAGTGTTGTAGAACCTCTGTTTTAAACCCGACCTTGTTAAATGACAGCATTAAATATGGATCTGTCTGGAAGATACTCAATAAATCAAATAAAATTTTATTTGTCACATGCGCCGAACACGACAGGTGTAGTAGACCTTAGTGAAATGTTTACTTACAGGCCCTAACCAACAATGCAGTTAAAATATATGTACATGTAGGTAGAGTTATTAAAGTGACTATGCATAGATAGTAACAGAGAGTAGCAGCAGTGTAAAAGAGGTCCTATTTTTCCTGTACTCCACAATCATCTCCTTTGTCTTGATCACGTTGAGGGAGAGGTTGTTGTCCTGGCACCACACAACCAGGTCTCTGACCTCCTCCCTATAGGCTGCCTTATCGTTGTCGGTGATCTGGCCTACCACTGTGTCATCAGCAAACTTAATGATGGTGTTCGATTCATGCCTGGCCGTGTAGTTATGAGTGAACAGGGAGTACAGGAGGGGACTGAGCACGCACCCCTGAGTGGCCCTGTGTTGAGGATCAGCATGGCGGATGTGTTGTTACCTACTCTTACCACCTGGGGGGGCGGCCCAACAGGAAGTCAAGGATCCAGTTGCAGAGGGAGGTGTTTCGTCCCAGGGTCCTTAGCTTATTGATGAGCTTTCAAGGCACTATGGTGTTGAATGCGGAGCTGTAGTCAATGAATAGCATTCTCACATAGGTGTTCCTTTTGTCCAGGTGGGAAAGGGCTGTGTGGAGTGCAATAGAGATTGCATCATCTGTGGATCTGTTTGGGCGGTATGCAAATTAGAGTGGGTCTAGGGTTTCTGAGATAATGTGGTTGATGTGAGCCATGACCAGCCTTTCAAAGCATTTCATGGCTACAGACGTGAGTGCTACGGGTCAGTAGTCATTTAGGCAGTTTTTTTTGTTTTTACCTTTATTTAACTAGGCAAGTCAGTTAAGAACAAATTCTTATTTACAATGACGGCCTAGGAACAGTGGGTTAACTGCCTTGTTCAGGGGCAGAACAACAGATTTTAACCTTGTCAGCTCGAGGACTCGATCTTGCAATCTTTTGGTTACTAGTCCAACGCTCTAACCACCCGACTTTCTTCAGAAAGACTAGCTTTAACTTAGTGTTATTGGGCACAGGTACTATAGTGGTCTGCTTGAAACATGTTGGTATTACAGACTCAGACAGGGAGAGGTTGAAAATGCCAGTGAAGACACTTGCCAGTTGGTCAGCGGAGTACACGTCCTGGTAATCCGTCTGGCCCTGCGGCCTTGTGAATGTTGACCTGTTTAAAGGTCTTACTCACATTGGCTGCGGAGAGAGTGATCACACAGTCATCCGGGAACAGCTGATGCTCCTTAAGCTGTGATTCAGCCATATAGTCAGTACACAGCTCCTGGGATCCAATGTCAACCAGTGGTGTAAAGTACTTAAGTAGTACTTTAAAGTAATTTTACTTAAGTAGTTATTTTGGGTATCTGTACTTTAGTTTAATATTAACTTTTACTTCGCTACATTCCTTAAGAAAATATTGTACTTTTTACTCCATACATTTTCCTTGACAACCAAAAGTACTCGTTATAATTTGAATGCTTTGCATGACAGGAAAATAGTCAAATTCACGTACTTATCAAGACAACATCCCTGGTCAACCCTACTGCCTCTGATCTGGCCGCCTCACTAAATACACCTGCTTCGCTTGTAAATTATGTCTGAATGATGGAGTGTGCCCCTGGCTATCCGTAAATAAATAAAAAACAAGAAAATGGTGCCATCTGGTTTGCTTAATATAAGGAATTTGAAATGATTTATACTTTTACTTTTGATACTTAAGTATATTTTAAACCAAATACTTTTAATCAAATCAAATGTATTTATATAGCCCTTCTTACATCAGCTGATATCTCAAAGTGCTGTACAGAAACCCAGCCTAAAACCCCAAACAGCAAGCAATGCAGGTGTAGAAGCACGGTGGCTAGGAAAAACTCCCTAGAAAGGCCCAAACCTAGGAAGAAACCTAGAGGAACCAGGCTATGAGGGGTGGCCAGTCTTCTTCTGGCTGTGCCGGGTGGAGATTATAACAGAACATGGCCAAGATGTTCAAATGTTCATAAATGACCAGCATGGTCAAATAATAATAATCACAGTAGTTGTCGAGGGTGCAGCAAGTCAGCACCTGAGGAGTAAATGTCAGTTGGCTTTTCATAGCCGATCACTAAGAGTATCTCTACCGCTCCTGCGGTCTCTAGAGAGTTGAAAACAGCAGGTCTGGGACAGGTAGCACGTCCGGTGAACAGGTCAGGGTTCCATAGCCGCAGGCAGAACAGTTGAAACTGGAGCAGCAGCACGGCCAGGTGGACTGGGGACAGCAAGGAGTCATCATGCCAGGTAGTCCTGAGGCATGGTCCTAGGGCTCAGGTCCTCCGAGAGAGAGAAAGAAAGAGAGAATTAGAGAGAGCATACTTAAATTCACACAGGACACGGGATAAGACAGGAGAAGTACTCCAGATATAACAAACTGACCCTAGCCCCCCGACACATAAACTACTGCAGCATAAATACTGGAGGCTGAGACAGGAGGGGTCAGGAGACACTGTGGCCCCATCCGATGATACCCCCGGACAGGGCCAGACAGGAAGGATATAACCCCACCCACTTTGCCAAAGCACAGCCCCCACACCACTAGAGGGATATCTTCAACCACCAACTTACCATCCTGAGACAAGGCCGAGTATAGGCCACAAAGATCTCCGCCACGGCACAACCCAAGGGGGGGCGCCAACCCAGACAGGAAGATCCCGTCAGTGACTCAACCCACTCAAGTGACGCACCCCTCCTAGGTACGGCATGAAAGAGCACCAGTAAGCCAGTGACTCAGCCCCTGTAATAGGGTTAGAGGCAGAGAATCCCACTGGAGAGAGGGGAACCGGCCAGGCAGAGACAGCAAGGGCGGTTCGTTGCTCCAGAGCATTTCCGTTCACCTTCACACTCCTGGGCCAGGCTACACTCAATCATATGAACCACTGAAGAGATGAGTCTTCAGTAAAGACTTTTAGACTTTTACTCTCAAGGAGAATTTTACTGGGTGACTTTTACTTTAGTAATTTTCTATTAAGATATATTTTATTTTACTCAAGTATGACAGTTGGATACTTTTTCCACCACTGGTGTCAACCAGTGCATGAATTATGACAGAGGGGTGGAGGGTGGAGATTTGAGTGCAAGCAGGACTCGCTGAGACAAAAGACTGAACGAGATGCGGGCTACAGCCTTACATAGTGTAGGTGGAGAGAGGCCAGAGGAGGGGGCCACCTAACACAGCTGACAGCCCTGAGGGGAGAAAAGCCTTTGACATGGCTAATTCACAGCTTCTTTCCATTGTTCTGACTACAAAAAGGAAGTATGCAACACTGTATGCTGTGTCACTTGTGAATGTAACTGTGTGAGTATTATAACTACTCGACTGTGAAAACTAGTGTAATTATTTAATAACCTCCCAACTGATTGTTTCTCCACTTTGCTTTTTTTTAGGCCTCAAATGAACAACTCAAACAGCTTTATTGAGAATGTTTTACTATCACTACCACCGCACCACCCACCCCAATGTACCCAACTCTCCACCCACCACAATGAATCCAACTTTGTAATGTGGAGCTCAGCCCCTGAAGCATTCTGAAGATCGCAATCAAAGAGAAATAAACACTACACTTTTTTCCCAGTAACGAGAGTTCTTCTAATTTCCTCATATACACCTAAATTAAATAAAGTACAGCTTGTAAAGGAGAAAATAAATCTGCCTTCCAGCTAGGTAAATCAAAACAAGTTACGCACCTAGTCTGGTGATTCATTGTGTATAAAGACTTCTAAAGACAGTGGGAAGGAGAAAAAAATTGCCTTTTCTAAAAATACCTGCTTTCTCAAGCCCAGTGCTGCAGCTGTGACAGGGTTTTCTGCAGGGCTGCACATCTCTTCTGGATCATCTATCATAGTCAGACACTAGTGAAACATTAGACGTGGTAGGCTACATACAGTATCACTGGCTTGGCTTGGCTGCTTCTCTCTCCTGGCCAGGAGGGTGAACCTGGGAATGGGACAGGGCTGGGTACGAAGAATGGGTTATTAAGCTTTGGGCCACTTGTGTGTTATTTCAAATGGTCCCCTAGTTATCTCGCTCTTATAAAATGGAACATGCCCGTCTTGTAAAATAAAACATGGAAATTCGCCAAAATTCATTCATGAATTTGTATATACTGGATATAGTATCTATATTCATGTATATCTATATTGGTATTTTCTAACTCACAGTATGTACTCATCTTGCTTTAATCCTTTAAACATTTTCTAAACTAAACCATATTCACAGAAGGAGAGTGAATACAGTAGAAGGTTAACATTTAAATCTGGGGCCTGTCATCTGTCTCACTGAGATGTTACTATTCATCAGGCTCCTGATGGGTCGACCTATCGCCCAGGACACATGTCATTCATCGTCTCCATGGAAACCTCCTTTCTACTGGACAGCTCTGCAATCAGCAGCCCATCAGACCTCCAGCATGCCTTGGCCTCTTTTGTCCCTCTCTGCTACCCATCACAGCCAGATAAGATTATCACTGACAACCTCGACTCCGCACCCATCACAAGTAGAAAGGACTGGGGAGTAAAAAAAAAAAAGTCTGCTGCTGGTGGTCTTTTACTCAGTTTTTATGTTTTATTCTCTGTGCCTGTGATGGGTCTTTTTCTCTCTGCTCTGGCCCTCCACCAGTTAAAGGCACCGCTTCTCAAAGCTCTGTAGGCTGTGTTACGTTGGGGCCCCAACTTTGGGGAGAAGGCTGTGATGAACACACACAAAGGCCTGGCAACGTTATCTCACAATACATCTCAAGATTTAAATCTCCAATGCCTTAAGGAGCAAATCAAATCAAAATAACATTTTATTAGTCACATGCGCCGAATACAACAGGTGTAGACCTTACAGTAAAATGCTTACTTATGAGCCCTTAACCAATAACGCAGTTTAAAAAAACAATAGAAAAAAATATATATATATTACAGATAAGAATAAGAAATAAAAGTAACAAGTAATTAAAGGGCAGCAGTAACATAACAATAGCGAGACTATATACAGGGGGGTACCGGTACAGGGTCAATGTGCGGGGGCACCGGTTAGTTGTGGTAATATGTACATGTGGGTAGAGTTATTACAGTGACTATGGATAGATGATAACAATAGAGAGTAGCAGCGTGGAAAAGAGGGGGGGCAATGGAAATAGTCTGGGTAGCCATTTGATTAGGTGCTCATGAGTCTTATGGCTTGGGGGTAGAAGCTGTTTAGAAGCCTCTTGGATCTAGACTTGGCGCTCCGGTACCGCTTGCCGTGTGGTAGCAGAGAGAACAAGGAGTCTTTGAGAATTTTTAGGGCCTTCCTCTGACACCGCCTGGTATAGAGGTCCTGGATGGCAGGGAGCTTGGCCCCAGTGATGCACTGGGCCGTTCGCGCTACCCTCTGTAGTGCCTTGCGGTCGGAGGCCGAGCAGTTGCCAGGCAGTGATGCACCCAGTCAGGATGCTCTCGATGGTGCAGCTGTAGAACCCTTTGAGGATCTGAGGACCCATGCCAAATCTTTTCAGTCTCCTGAGAGGGAATAGGTTGTGTCGTGCCCTCTTCACAACTGTCTTGGTGTGGTTGGACCACGTTAGTTTGTTGGTGATGTGGACACTAAGGAACTTGAAACTCTCAACCTGCTCCACTGCAGCCCTGTCGATGAGAATGGGGGCGTGCTTGGGTCCTCTTTTCCTGTAATCCACAATCATTTTAAGGTTTTACTCACATCGGCTGTGGAGAGCTTGATCACACTGTCTTCCGGAACAGCTGGTGCTCTCGTGCATGTTTCAGTGCCATTTGCATCGAAGCGAGCATAGAAGTAGTTTAGCTCGTCTGGTAGGCTCGTGTCACTGGGCAGCTCTCGGCTGTGCTTCCCTAGTCTGTAATGGTTTGCAAGCCCTCTCACATCTGACGAGCGCCAGAGCCGGTGTAGTACGATTCGATCTTAGTCCTGTATTGACGCTTTGTCTGTTTGATGGTTCGTCGGAGGGCATAGTGGGATTTCTTATATGCTTCCGGGTTAGAGTCCCGCTCCTTGAAAGCGGCAGCTCTAGCCTTTAGCTCAGTGCGGATGTGGCCTGTAATCCATGGCTTCTGGTTGGGGTATGTACGTACGGTCACTGTGGCAACGACGTCTTCAATGCACTTATTGATGAAGCCAATGACTGATGTGGTGTACTCCTCAATGCCATCGGAGGAATCCCGGAACATATTTAAAATTTGTACTAGCAAAACAGTTTTGTAGCTTAGCATCTGCTTCATCTGACCACTTTTTTATTGATCTAGTCACTGGTGCTTGCTGCTTTAATTTTTGCTTGTAAGCAGGAATCAGGAGAATAGAATTATGGTAAGATTTTCCAAATGGAGGGTGAGGGAGAGCTTTGTCTGCGTCTCTGTGTGTGGGGTAAAGGTGGTCCAGAGTTTTTTCCCCTCTGGATGCACATTTAACATGCTGATAGAAATGGATTTAAGTTTCCCTGCATTAAAGTCCCTGGCTACTAGGAGCGCCGGCTCTGAGTGAGCGTTTGCTTATGGCGGAATACAGCTTATTCAATACTGTCTTAGTGCCAGCCTCTGACAGTGGTGGCATGTAAACAGCTACGAAAAATACAGATGCAAACTCCCTAGGCAGATAGTGTGGTCTACAGCTTATCATGAGATACTCTACCTCAGGCGAGCAATAGCTAGAGACTTCCTTAGATATCATGCACCAGTTGTTATTTACAAAAATACATAGCCCGCCACCCCTTGTCTTACCAGACGCCGCTGTTCTATCCTGCCAGTACAGCCTATAACCAGCCAGCTATGTCGATAGTGTCGTCGTTCAGCTACAACTCCGTGAAGCATAAGATATTACAGTTTTGAATGTCCCATTGGTAGTTTAATTTTGCGCTTAGGTCATCTATTTTATTCTCCAAAGATTGTACGTTTGCTAGCAGAATGGAAGGAAGTGGGGGTTTATTCGATCGCCTACTAATTCTCAGAAGGCAGCACGCCCTTTGGTCCCTTTTTCTCCGCCTCCTCTTCATGCAAATCACGGGGCTCTGGGCCTATTCCTGAGAAACCAGTATATCGTTCGCATCGGAAAAAAAGGATTCTGCCAGTCCGTGGTGAGTAATCGCAGTCCTGATGTTCAGAAGTTATTTTTGGTCATAAGAGACAGTAGCAGCAACATTATGTACAAAATAAGTTACAAAAAACGTAAATAAACAAACGAAAAAACACAAATCGGTTGGGGACATGTAAAACGTCTGCCGCCTTCTCCGGCGCCATTTTTATGGGTTAGGGGGAAAGAGAAAGGTGAACACATGGCAAAACAGGAAGATGCGTGTTAAGCAGTTTGCATCAATAAGCTTTTATGGGGAAATAGTAAATCAGGAGCATGACCATTAAAGGAAATTGATCAGACAGGAAGACATACATACAGCCCTTACAATCTGATTAAACAACAGGTGTATAGCACATTTCACACATTGTTTGTGTGTATGTACAAAAATGTTTCCCACGTCTCCTATAGGGGAGAGACTATCTTCAAAAAAAAATTCAGTCCTTATTATGTTCATAAAACTGCACTCTGTTCACTTGTGTGCTTGTGCATGGCTCATTACAGTTGGATAACAATGTTGAACCAATTTCTATGTCCTGTCCAGGGGTGAGTTTGGAAGCTGCAATCATCTAAACAGTCAGGATGCCATTCAATCTTGACCTTTAACAGGCTCTAGCGAAATAAATTAAATACTTGGTAATAATTTTGTCCCAATGCTGTTAATCGAGGACAAAAGAGGAAAAAGTAGTTGGGTAGAGAACTCTCTCCCACCCAGGAAACAAAGTGGAGCAGTGTCATCAGAAAATCTCCCTGTCGTGTCCTTGAGGAATTGATCAGTCGTGGAGGAAAGGATGGAGCGCAGGAATGAGAAAGAGGACAGGAGACAAAAAAAAAAGACAGAGGAAGAATGGATCCAGACGAGGCCTCATTATTTATTTAAAACTATAATTATTAAGGGCTGCTTTATCACCGTCTTCCTTCTCTGGTTTGAATTTTTTATGTTATTCATGAGAGAGAGAAAAAAACTTTAGAAAAATCTTCCGTTTATTACTGCGGCACAACACTGTCGCATTACTTATGAGATGATTACTGTGCTGGAGCCCCCAACTGTACACCAACCAACACTGTATTTGGGAACACACAGGAGCAGACCTGAAAGTGCTAGCTACCTCTCAGGAATAGACAAGCGGGCGATGGAAGACTTCTGTATCATCCCTCCAAGGTTATTATTACCCAATTCAATGAGGCCGAGGCTTCACAACAAGGGCAGAAATAACTATTGCCCTTCCTCTGTAGAAGAAAAGAAAAAAGAACTGAGACGCCGGCCAGCATGCATGTTAAAAAATAAATAGTATTTTATCTCATAGCGGGAGTTTAGCAGGAACAATCTCATCCGCAGCCAAGTGAGACAGGCCATATTAAAGATTCTCATTACTGGGCCTCTCAGAGTGGCCCATCCCCACCAGAGACGGCCGGACAGCCTCTTGACAAACATTAATATGGAATGAAAGTTGAAGGATGTATTCTCTGCTGCCACGTGGAGGGGAACGGTGGGCTTTACTGGGAGACCCAAGCCAGTTATTGACAGCTCCCCAGGGGCAAAAAATTGTCTGGCCAGCCCAAGCTGTGAAGGTGTTATCATATTAATGGGTTGGCCTCGGTTGCATCACAGAAGTAGGCCACATGGCTCTCAACAGGGAAAAGGCCATCCCAGAGATTGGCACCTTTCTCAAATCCCACTGGCCACATACTCCATCCCTGTACCCACTGGCTATTCACTACTACCCCATCCCTGTACCCACTGGCTATTCACTACTACCCCATCCCTGTACCCACTGGCTATTCACTACTACCCCATCCCTGTACCCACTGGCTATTCACTACTACCCCATCCCTGTACCCACTGGCTATTCACTACTACCCCATCCCTGTACCCACTGGCTATTCACTACTACCCCATCCCTGTACCCACTGGCTATTCACTACTACCCCATCCCTGTACCCACTGGCTATTCACTACTACCCCATCCCTGTACCCACTGGCTATTCACTACTACCCCATCCCTGTACCCACTGGCTATTCACTACTACCCCATCCCTGTACCCACTGGCCATTCACTACTACTCCATCCCTGTACTCACTGGCTATTCCATCCCTGTACCCACTGGCTATTCCATCCCTGTACCCACTGGCTATTCCATCCCTGTACCCACTGGCTATTCCATCCCTGTACCCACTGGCTATTCACTACTACCCCATCACTGTACCCACTGGCTATTCACTGCTACCCCATCCCTGTACTCACTGGCTATTCACTACTACCCCATCACTGTACCCACTGGCTATTCACTACTACTCCATCCCTGTACCCACTGGCTATTCCATCCCTGTACCCACTGGCTATTCACTACTACCCCATCACTGTACCCACTGGCTATTCACTACCACTCCATCCCTGTACCCACTGGCCATTCACTACTACCCCATCCCTGTACTCACTGGCTATTCACTACTACCCCATCACTGTACCCACTGGCTATTCACTACTACTCCATCCCTGTACCCACTGGCTATTCCATCCCTGTACCTACTGGCCATTCACTGCTACCCCATCCCTGTACCCACTGGCTATTCACTACTACTCCATCCCTGTACCCACTGGCTATTCCATCCCTGTACCCACTGGCTATTCCATCCCTGTACCCACTGGCTATTCACTACTACTCCATCCCTGTACCCACTGGCTATTCCATCCCTGTACCCACTGGCTATTCACTACTACCCCATCACTGTACCCACTGGCCATTCACTGCTACCCCATCCTTGTACCCACTGGCCATTCACTACTACTCCATCACTGTACCCACTACTACCCCATCCCTGTACTCACTGGCTATTCACTGCTATTCCATCCCTGTACCCACTGGCTATTCACTACTACTCCATCACTGTACCCACTGGCCATTCACTGCTACCCCATCCCTGTACCCACTGGCTATTCACTGCTACCCCATCCTTGTACCCACTGGCCATTCACTACTACTCCATCACTGTACCCACTACTACCCCATCCCTGTACTCACTGGCTATTCACTACTACCCCATCACTGTACTCACTGGCCATTCACTACTACCCCATCACTGTACCCACTGGCTATTCACTACTACTCCATCACTGTACCCACTGGCTATTCACTACTACCCCATCCCTGTACCCACTGGCCATTCACTACTACTCCATCCCTGTACTCACTGGCTATTCACTACTTCCCCATCCCTGTACCCACTGGCCATTCACTACTACCCCATCCCTGTACTCACTGGCTATTCACTACTACTCCATCCCTGTACCCACTGGCTATTCACTGCTACCCCAGCCCTGTACCCACTGGCCATTCACTACTACTCCATCCCTGTACTCACTGGCTATTCCATCCCTGTACCCACTGGCTATTCCATCCCTGTACCCACTGGCTATTCCATCCCTGTACCCACTGGCTATTCCATCCCTGTACCCACTGGCTATTCCATCCCTGTACCCACTGGCTATTCCATCCCTGTACCCACTGGCTATTCCATCCCTGTACCCACTGGCTATTCCATCCCTGTACCCACTGGCTATTCACTGCTACCCCATCCCTGTACCCACTGGCTATTCACTACCACTCCATCCCTGTACCCACTGGCCATTCACTGCTACCCCATCCCTGTACCCACTGGCTATTCACTACTACCCCATCCCTGTACTCACTGGCTATTCACTACTACCCCATCACTGTACCCACTGGCTATTCACTACTACTCCATCCCTGTACCCACTGGCTATTCCATCCCTGTACCCACTGGCTATTCACTACTACCCCATCACTGTACCCACTGGCTATTCACTACTACCCCATCCCTGTACCCACTGGCTATTCACTGCTAACCCATCCCTGTACTCACTGGCTATTCACTGCTAACCCATCCCTGTACTCACTGGCTATTCACTGCTAACCCATCCCTGTACTCACTGGCTATTCACTGCTACCCCATCCCTGTACTCACTGGCTATTCACTGATACCCCATCCCTGTACCCACTGGCTATTCCATCCCTGTACTCACAGGCTATTTACTACTACCCCATCACTGTACCCACTGGCTATTCACTGCTACCCCATCCCTGTACCCACTGGCTATTCCATCCCTGTACTCACAGGCTATTACCAACTACCCCATCACTGTACTCACTGGCTATTCACTGCTACCCCATCACTGTACCCACTGGCTATTCCATCCATGTACCCACTGGCCATTCACTACTACCCAATCACTGTACCCACTGGCTATTCCATCCCTGTACCCACTGGCTATTCAGTGCTACCCCATCCCTGTACCCACTGGCTATTCACTGCTACCCAATCCATGTACCCACTGGCCATTCACTACAACCCCATCCCTGTACTCACTGGCTATTCACTACTACCCCATCCCTGTACTCACTGGCTATTCACTGCTACCCCAGCCCTGTACTCACTGGCTATTCACTGCTACCCCAGCCCTGTACTCACTGACTATTCACTACTACCCCATCCCTGTACCCACTGGCTATTCACTACTACCCCATCCCTGTACCCACTGGCCATTCACTACTACCCCATCACTGTACCCACTGGCTATTCACTACTACCCCATCCCTGTACTCACTGGCTATTCACTACTACCCCATCAGTGTACTCACTGGCTATTCACTACTACCCCATCACTGTACCCACTGGCTATTCACTACTACCTCATCACTGTACCCACTGGCTATTCACTACTACTCCATCCCTGTACCCACTGGCTATTCACTACTACCCCATCCCTGTACCCACTGGCCATTCACTACTACCCCATCCCTGTACTCACTGGCCATTCACTACTACCCCATCCCTGTACTCACTGGCTATTCACTACTACTCCATCCCTGTACCCACTGGCTATTCACTGCTACCCCAGCCCTGTACCCACTGGCCATGCACTACTACTCCATCCCTGTACTCACTGGCTATTCCATCCCTGTACTCACTGGCTATTCCATCCCTGTACTCACTGGCTATTCCATCCCTGTACTCACTGGCTATTCCATCCCTGTACCCACTGGCTATTCCATCCCTGTACCCACTGGCTATTCCATCCCTGTACCCACTGGCTATTCCATCCCTGTACCCACTGGCTATTCCATCCCTGTACCCACTGGCTATTCCATCCCTGTACCCACTGGCTATTCACTACTACCCCATCCCTGTACTCACTGGCTATTCACTACTACCCCATCCCTGTACTCACTGGCTATTCACTACTACCCCATCCCTGTACTCACTGGCTATTCACTGCTACCCCAGCCCTGTACTCACTGGCTATTCACTACTACCCCATCCCTGTACCCACTGGCCATTCACTACTACCCCATCACTGTACCCACTGGCTATTCACTACTACCCCATCCCTGTACCCACTGGCTATTCACTACTACCCCATCCCTGTACTCACTGGCTATTCACTACTACCCCATCACTGTACTCACTGGCTATTCACTACTACCCCATCACTGTACCCACTGGCTATTCACTACTACCCCATCACTGTACCCACTGGCTATTCACTACTACTCCATCCCTGTACCCACTGGCTATTCACTACTACCCCATCCCTGTACCCACTGGCCATTCACTACTACCCCATCCCTGTACTCACTGGCCATTCACTACTACCCCATCCCTGTACTCACTGGCTATTCACTACTACTCCATCCCTGTACCCACTGGCTATTCACTGCTACCCCAGCCCTGTACCCACTGGCCATGCACTACTACTCCATCCCTGTAGTCACTGGCTATTCCATCCCTGTACTCACTGGCTATTCCATCCCTGTACTCACTGGCTATTCCATCCCTGTACCCACTGGCTATTCCATCCCTGTACCCACTGGCTATTCCATCCCTGTACCCACTGGCTATTCCATCCCTGTACCCACTGGCTATTCCATCCCTGTACCCACTGGCTATTCCATCCCTGTACCCACTGGCTATTCCATCCCTGTACCCACTGGCTATTCCATCCCTGTACCCACTGGCTATTCCATCCCTGTACCCACTGGCTATTCCATCCCTGTACCCACTGGCTATTCCATCCCTGTACCCACTGGCTATTCCATCCCTGTACCCACTGGCTATTCCATCCCTGTACCCACTGGCTATTCCATCCCTGTACCCACTGGCTATTCCATCCCTGTACCCACTGGCTATTCACTACTACCCCATCACTGTACCCACTGGCTATTCACTACCACTCCATCCCTGTACCCACTGGCCATTCACTGCTACCCCATCCCTGTACCCACTGGCTATTCACTACCACTCCATCCCTGTACCCACTGGCCATTCACTGCTACCCCATCCCTGTACCCACTGGCTATTCACTACTACTCCATCCCTGTACCCACTGGCTATTCCATCCCTGTACCCACTGGCCATTCACTGCTACCCCATCCCTGTACCCACTGGCTATTCACTACTACTCCATCCCTGTACCCACTGGCTATTCCATCCCTGTACCCACTGGCTATTCCATCCCTGTACCCACTGGCTATTCCATCCCTGTACCCACTGGCTATTCACTACTACTCCATCCCTGTACCCACTGGCTATTCCATCCCTGTACCCACTGGCTATTCACTACTACCCCATCCCTGTACCAACTGGCTATTCACTACTACCCCATCCCTGTACCCACTGGCTATTCCATCCCTGTACTCACTGGCTATTCACTACTACCCCATCACTGTACCCACTGGCTATTCCCTACTACTCCATCCCTGTACTCACTGGCTATTCCATCCCTGTACCCACTGGCTATTCCATCCCTGTACCCACTGGCTATTCCATCCCTGTACCCACTGGCTATTCACTACTACCCCATCACTGTACCCACTGGCTATTCCCTACTACTCCATCCCTGTACTCACTGGCTATTCCATCCCTGTACCCACTGGCTATTCCATCCCTGTACCCACTGGCTATTCCATCCCTGTACCCACTGGCTATTCACTACTACCCCATCACTGTACCCACTGGCCATTCACTACTACCCCATCCCTGTACTCAGTGGCCATTCACTACTACTCCATCCCTGTACCCACTGGCTATTCACTACTACTCCATCCCTGTACCCACTGGCTATTCACTGCTACCCCAGCCCTGTACCCACTGGCCATTCACTACTACCCCATCACTGTACCCACTGGCTATTCACTACTACTCCATCCCTGTACCCACTGGCTATTCCATCCCTGTACCCACTGGCTATTCACTACTACCCCATCACTGTACCCACTGGCTATTCACTACTACCCCATCCCTGTACCCACTGGCTATTCACTGCTAACCCATCCCTGTACTCACTGGCTATTCACTGCTAACCCATCCCTGTACTCACTGGCTATTCACTGCTAACCCATCCCTGTACTCACTGGCTATTCACTGCTACCCCATCCCTGTACTCACTGGCTATTCACTGATACCCCATCCCTGTACCCACTGGCTATTCCATCCCTGTACTCACAGGCTATTTACTACTACCCCATCACTGTACCCACTGGCTATTCACTGCTACCCCATCCCTGTACCCACTGGCTATTCCATCCCTGTACTCACAGGCTATTACCAACTACCCCATCACTGTACTCACTGGCTATTCACTGCTACCCCATCACTGTACCCACTGGCTATTCCATCCATGTACCCACTGGCCATTCACTACTACCCAATCACTGTACCCACTGGCTATTCCATCCCTGTACCCACTGGCTATTCAGTGCTACCCCATCCCTGTACCCACTGGCTATTCACTGCTACCCAATCCATGTACCCACTGGCCATTCACTACAACCCCATCCCTGTACTCACTGG